>NC_091174.1:36347561-36373481 GCF_040958095.1 Procambarus clarkii | reverse complement strand
ACCACCAGTAACACCAACAGCAGCAACACCACCAACAGTAACACCAACAGCAGCAACACCACCACCAACACCACAACAAGCAACACCACCACTAGCATCACCACCAGCAATACCACAACCACCAACCCCACCAACACCACTACTACCAACACCACCACCAGCAACACCACCACCAGCAACACCACCACCACCGACACCACCACTAGCAACACCACCACCAGCAACACCACCACCAGTAACACCAGCCAGCAACACCACCACCAGCAACACAACCACCTGGAACACCACCAACAGTAACACGAACACCAGCAACACCACCGCTAGCAACACCATCAGCAATACCACCACTAGCAACACCACCACCAGCAACACCACCACCAGTAACACCATCACCACCAACACCACCACCATGAACACTACCACCACCGCCAACAACATTTCCATGAACATAACCACCAGCAACACCACCAAAAGCATCACCAACACCAACAACAACACCACCACCAGCAACACCACCACCACCTACACCACAACCAGCAACACCACCACCAGCAACACCACCACCACCACCAACACCACCACCACCAACAACACCACCAACACCACCACCACCAATACCACCACCACCATCAACACCACCATCAACACCACCACCACTAACTCCAGCAACACCACCAACACAACCACCACCAACACCACCACCACCAACAACACAATTACCACCACCAGCAACACCACCACCAGCATCACCACCACCAGCAACACCACTACCACCAACACCACCACCACCAACAACACCACCACCAACAACACTACCACCAACACCATCCCCCTAACACCACCATCAACACCTCAACCACCAACACAATTCCCTCAACACCACCACAAGCAACACCACCAACACCACCATCACCACTAACACTACCACCAGCAACACCACCACCACCACCATCACTAGCAACAACACCACCAACAGCAACACCAACAGCACCAATACCACTACCAGCAACACCACCATCAGGAACACCACCACCAGCAACACCAACATCAACACAACTACCATCAATACCCCCAACACCAACACCACCACCACCACCACCACCACCACCAACCCCATTACCACCACCAGCAACACCACCACGGACAAAACCACCAGCAACACCACTACCACCAACACCACCACCACCAACAACCCCACCACAAACAACCCCACCACCAACACCATCCCCTCAACACCACCACAACCACCATCAACACCACTAACACCATCACCAACACCACCAACACCCCCACCAGCAATACCACCCTTGGCCACACCATCACCAGCAACACCACCACCATCAACACCACAACAATATAATCTCTAGCAACACCACCTCCGCCAACTCCACCACCGCTGACACCACAACCACCAGCACCACCACCACCAGCAACACCACCATCACCACCACAACCACCACCAAAGCAACACAACCACTAGCAACACCACCACCAATACCACCACCACCTACACCACTACCAGGAACACCACCACCAGCAACACCAATACCAACACAACAACCAGCAACACACCCACCACCAGCAACACCACCACCACCACCAGCAACACCACCACTAGTAACACCACCAGCAATACCACCATCAGCAATACTACCACCATCAACACCACCATCACCAATATCATCACTACCTCCATCAACACCATTACCACCAACATAACCACCACCAACACCAACAACACCACCAGCAACACCACCACCACCACCACCACCACCACTACCAACACCACCACCACCACCAACACCAGCAACACCTCCACCACCTCTAGCAACACCACCACCAGCAACACCACCACCACCAACACCACCACCAGCATCTCCACCACCATCAACACCACAACAAACAAAACAACCTCTAGCAACACCAACTCCGCCAACTCCACCACCACTAACACAACTACCACCTACACCACCACCATCAGCACCACCATCAGCACCACCACCACCACCAGTCACACCACCACCAGCAACACCACTACCACCAACACCATCACCAGAAATACCAACACCACACCACCACCCACATTATCAGCAGCAACACCACCACCAGAAATACCACTAGCACCAACACAACCACCAGCTATACCACCACTAAAAACACCACCAGCAGCATCACCACCACAAGCAACACCACGAGCAACCCCAGAAACAACACACCACCACCACAGCACCACTACCACCAACATCACTACTACCAACAACAACTACCAACACCTTTCCCTTAACACCACTACAACCACCAGCAACACCACCACCACCATCACCAACACCACCACCACCAATACCACCACAAGCCATGCCAACCCCGGCAACACCACCAACAGCAACACCACTACTCCCAACTCCATCACCACCACCTGCAACACCACCTCAGCACCACCACCCCAACAACACCATCAGCAATACAACCACCAGCAACACCACCACCACCACCACCAGCAACACCGACACCAGAAACAAACCAGCAGCACCACCAACACCAGCAACACCACCAGCAGCAGCACCACCAGCAAAACCACCAGCACCAGCTACACCACCCCCACCACCATAACCACCAGCAACACAACCCTCAGCAACACCACCACCAACAACACTACCACCAGCAACATCACCATCTGCAACACCACCCCAGCAACACCACCACCAGCAACACCACCAACACCAGTCACACCACCACCAAAAACACCACCCAACACCACTACAAGCAATACCAAGACAACCACCACCCACATTACCAGCAGCAACACCACCACCACCACCAGCAAAACCACCACCACCAACACAACCACCAGCAACACCACCACTAGCAATACCACCACCAGCAACACCACCACCAGAAACAACACCACCCCAGCAACACGTACCTCCACCAGCAACACCACAAGCAACAACACCACCACCACCAGCATCACCACCACCACTGGCAACACGATCACCATCAGCAACACCAGAAACAACACACACCACCAGCAACACCACCATAATCAACAACACCACCACCACCAGCAACACCATAACCACTGGCAACACCAACACCAGCAACACCACCACCAGCAACACCACCACCAGCAACACCACCACCAAAAACAACACCACCAGCAGCAGCAACACCACCCCCTGCAACACTACCACCAGCAACACCATCAGCAGCAACACCACAACCAGCAACCCCACCACCAGCAACACCACCCCAGCAACGCTACCACCATCAACACTACCAGCAGCTGCACCACCAGCATCACCAGCAACACCAAACCACCAACAACACCACCACCATCAACACCACCAACAACACCACCACAAGCAACACCACCAGCAATACCACCACCACCAACACCACCACAATCAACAACACCACCACCACGAACGCCACCGCCACCACCACTAGCATCACCACCACCAGTAACACCAACAGCAGCAACACCAACACCACCACTATCAGCAAAACGACCCCCTGCAACACCACCACCAGCAACACCACCACCAGTAAAACCACCACCAGCAACACCACCACCAGCAACATCACCTCAGCAACACCACCACCAGCAACACCAACCCCAGCAACACCACCAACACCACCACCAACACCACCACCATGAACACTATTACCACCGACACCACCACTAGCAACACCACCACCAGCCACACCACCACCAGTAACACCAACAGCAGCAACACCACCACCACCAACAACACCACAACAAGCAACACCAGAAACAACACAACCACCACCACCACCACCAACAACAACACCACCACAAGCAACAACACCACCACTACCAGCAACACCATAACCACTGGCAACACCACCACCGACAACACCACCACCACCTAACAACACTACCAGCAGCAGCAAAACCACCCCCTGAAACACTATTACCAGTTACACCATCAGCAGCAACACCACCACCAGCAACACCACACCACCAACAACACCACCACCATCAACACCACCACCAACAACACCACCACAAGCAACACCACCAGCAATACCACCACCACTACCACCAACACCAGTAACACCAACACCAGTAACACCAACACCACCACCACGAGCAACACCACCACCACCAACACCACCACCATCACCGACACCACTACTAGCAACACCACCACCAGTAACACCAATAGCAGCAACACCCCCACCACCACCAACACCACCACTATCAGCAAAACCACCCCCTCCAACACCACCACCACCAACACCACCACCAGTAAAACCACCACCAGCAACACCACCACCAACAACATCACCCCAGCAACACCACCACCAGCACTACCAACCCCAGCAACACCACCACCAACACCATCACCACCAACACCATCACAATGAACACTACTGCAACCGACACCACCACCAACACCACAACAAGCAACACCACCATTAGCAACACCACCAGCAATACCACAACCACCAACACCACAACCATCAACACTACTACCACCAACACCACCACCAGCAACCCCACCACCACCGACACCACCACTAGCACCACCACCACCAGGAACACCATCACCAGTAACACCAACAGCAGGAACACCACCACCACCACCACCACCACTACCATCAGCACCACCACCCTCTGCAACACCTCCACCAGCAACACCACCCCAGCAACACCACCACCAGCAATACCACCCCCAGCAACACCATCACCAACACCACCACCACCATGAACACTACCACCACCACTAGCAACACCACTGTTACGAACCCGGATCCAGCGTCCGAGCCCGGAGCAGTGACGACCGCGCCATCTGTGGGTCAGCTCCCGAAACCCCCTCCAAACGGACGACGACACCTGGTGAGGACGACATGTACTGGCCTCGAGGGCCAGTTTCCAGTCCTGTTCAGCGCTCAACACAGCCGCTGCTGACCTCTGGTGAGGTGGTGCTCAGACACCAGCGCCATCTATGGAGTGGATAGGTGGGTGTTTGTGTCTGAGCCTGTAAGTGAGGTGTTTTAGTGTCCCTGTTATTGATGACGTGTCTGCTTACAGAGTCGACCTGGGACCGCTGTGTTGGAAGTTGAGTCAGTCTACCCAAGGCAGCCGTCTCCATATCCTGTGCTTTGCTGCAGCAGCTGTGAAGTCGTCCCCCGGAAGAACACTGTGGTGTTACCCTGCCAGTGGAGTGGCAGTAGAAGGATTACCCGGAGCGACTGCTGGAGACGATCATCCACTGGGGTATTGAAGACAGGAGAGTGATTTGTGGTATCACACGAGGCTCCTGTCTAGGGCGTTACCCTTATATCGTTTGTGAAGTGGCCTGACCAGCCTTGCTGATCCGGAACCTGCCAGCAATTTAATTTTAATTAAATAATTAAATAATTGAGTCAAGCCCCAGATATCCCACAATAACCACCAGCAACACCATCACCTCCACCACCCCACCACCATACCCACCAGCAACACCACCACCTACAGCACAACCAGCAACACCACCACCATCACCAACAACAACACCACCAACACCACCATCACCACCACCACCAATACCAGCACCACCATCACCATTACCACCACTAACTCTAACAACACCATCAACACAACCACCAGCAACACCACCACCGCCAACACAATTACCACCACCAGCAACACCACCACCACCAGCAACACCACTACCACCAACATCATCTCCCAAACAAAACCATCAACACCACCACCACCAATAACAACACCACAAGCAACACAACCACCACCACTAACACTACCACCAGCGACACCACCACCACAAGCAACACAACCACCACCACTCACACTACCACCAGCGACACCACCACCACCATCAACACCATCAGCAGCAAAACCACCACCAGCAGAAACACCAACAGCACCAATGTTACGGCCCTATTGGGTCGCAATTGGGTTCTTTCTCTGATGTTATTAGAGTTAGGGTATCCGGCTCCAAGCTAGTAGTGGATTTTAAGGGTGTGTTCCGTAACGCAAGTAAATTAAAGGGGAAGGGATACAAATTCTCTAAATTAAATATATAATTACCATCACCAATAAATTAATATATAAATTATCACACGGGGGAATAAACACTATAATGTACAATATGGTCTTCCTCTGAAGACGCAGAGTGCTCCACGGTGCTCAACGATGCTTAGCCCTTGGTCCTCGTCTCGTGGCCTCACGATGAATCCGTAGATTCTCTAGACGAGTCTACCCCGGCCACAGGTCAGCCAAATCACGGTCTCACTGGGTGCACCGTCGTGGAGGCCTTCAACCACAAATCCAGCCTGTAGCTGGCAGGTTCCAATCAGCAAAGCTGTGTAGGCCACTCCACGACCGATACTAGGGTTGCGAGCCCTAGGCAGGAGCCTCGTGTGATTCCACAGATCACTCTCCTCACTACAACACCCCAGTGGCTATTCTTCTCCGCCAGTCAGCCCCGGGTACAACAATCCCTGGTTCTGCCACCTCACAGGCAGGCTAACACAACAATGTTACAATGTTCATCCGGGGAAGGGGGGGGGGGACTCACAGCTTCTGCAGCAAATGCGTGAAGATACTACGGCTGCCTTGGGTAGACTGATCCACCGTCCGATTCAGCAGTCCCAGGTCGACTCTGTAATCAGACACGTCATTAGTACTGATGACACTCTAGGGCACCTCACTCACAGGCTTAGACACAAACGTCCACCTATCCACTCCATAGATGGCGTTGCTGTCTAAGCATCACCTCACCAGAGGTCAGCAGTGGCTATGTCACGAGCTGATTAGGACGGGAAACCAGCCCCTGTGGCCGGTATATCCTGTCCTCACTAGATGGCGCTGTCCATTTGGAGGGGTTTCGGGAGCTGACCCACAGATGGCGTGGTCGTCACAGCTCCGTGCTCGGACGCTGGGCTCTGGTCCGTAACAACCAACACCACTACCACCAACACCACAACAAGCAACACCACCACCACCACCACTAACACCACCACCACCAGCAACACCACCACTACCACCAATACCATCACTAGCAACAACACACCACCACCAAAACATACAGCACCAATACCACTACCAGCAACACCACCACCAGGAACACCACCACCAGGAACACCAAACATCAACACAACTACCAGCAATACCACCACCAGCAACACCAACCCCATTTCCACCACCAGCAACACCACCACAGGCAACACCACCACCAGCAACACCACTACCACCAACACCAACACTACCAACAACCCCACCACCAACACCATCCCCCCAACACCACTACAACCACCATCAACACTACCACTACCACCACCAACACCACCACCAGCAATACCACCCCCGGCAACACCACCACCAGCAACACCACTACCCCCAACACCATCACCACCACCTGCAACACCACCCAGCACCACCACCCCAGCAACACCATCAGCAATACCACCACAAGCAATACCACCACCAGCAACACCATCACCAGCAAAACCACCAGCAGCAGCACCACCAGCAACACCACCACCACCAACACCACAACCACAAACACCACTACCACAACACCACCAACAACAACACTACCACCTGCAACATCACCTGCTACACAACCCCCAGCAACACCACCATCAGCAACACCACCAACAACACCAGTAACACCACCACCACACCACCACAACACCAACACCACCACCAGCAATACCACCACCACCAACACAACCACCAGCAACACCACCACTAGCAATACCACCACCAGCAACACCACCTCTAGCAACAACACCACCCATAACATAACCACCAGCAATACCAACAACTACCAACACCACCACCATCAACACCACTACCACCAACACTACTACGACCAACACCAACACCTGCAACACCACCACCAGCAACATCACCACCACCACCTACACCACCACCACCACCTACACCACCACCACCATCAGCAACACCACCCATAGCAACACCTCCACACCACCACCAACACTATTACCAGCATCACCACCACTACCACAAACACCATCACCAGCAACAACACCACCACCAGCAACACCAACAGCACTAACACCAGTACTAGCAACACCACCACAAGGAACACCACCACCAGCAACACCACCAACATCAATACCACCACCACCAGCAACACCACTACCGTCTACACCACAACCAGCAACACCACCACCACCAGCAACACCACCACCACCACCAACACCACCACCAATATCACCACCACCACAACCAACTCCACTAACACCAACACCACCAACACCATTACCACCACCAGCAACACCACCACCTCCACCACCAGCAACACCACCACCACCAACACCACAACCACAAACACACCACCAGCAACACCACCAACAACAACACTACCACCAGCAACATCACCTGCAACACAACCCCCAGCAACACCACCATCAGCAACACCACCAACAACACCAGTAACACCACCACCAACAACACCAACACCACTACCAGCAATACCACCACCACCAATACAACCACCAGCAACACCACCACTAGCAATACCACCACCAGCAACACCACCTCTAGCAATAACACCACCCATAGCATCACCACCAGCAATACCAACTACTACCAACACCACCACCATCAATACCACCTCTAGCACAACACCACCCATAGCATCACCACCAGCAATACCAACAACTACCAACACCACCACCATCAACACCACTACCAGCAACACTACTACGACCAACACCAACACCTGCAACACCACCACCAGCAACATCACCACCACCACCTACACCACCACCACCAACACCACCACCACCATCAGCAACACCACCCATAGCAACACCTCCAACACCACCACTACGACCACCAACACTATTACCAGCATCACCACCACTACCACAAACACCATCACCAGCAACAACACCACCACCAGCAACACCAACAGCACTAACACCAGTACTAGCAACACCACCACAAGGAACACCACCACCAGCAACACCACCAACATCAATACCACCACCACCAGCAACACCACTACCGTCTACACCACAACCAGCAACACCACCACCAGCAACACCACCACCACCACCAACACCACCACCAATATCACCACCACCACAACCAACTCCACTAACACCAACACCACCAACACCATTACCACCACCAGCAACACCACCACCGGCACCACCACCACCAGCAACACCACTACCACCAACACCACAGCTTCGTGTCATCCTTTGCAGATGATACAAAAATCAGCATGAAAATTACCTCTGCTGAAGACATTGATAAACTATAAACAGATATTAACAAAGTTTTCGATTGGGCAGCAGAAAATAGCATGATGTTTATCGGTAATAAATTCCAGGTATTCAGATACGGCAAAAATGAGGATTTTAAAATATAATACAGGGTACAAAACACAATCGAATCTGCTCATAGTAGTGTGACAAAAAAGTGTTGGAGTATAGATGTTCGGCAGTCCTCCAATGGCAGGTGTCAATGCCTGGTCACACTTACAAAAAAAGATAGACTGCTTGCCTGTTGTCTGTAGTAAGTTAGAGGAGGAACACGTAAAACACAAAGTATGAACAATGAAACTTTAATATATTTACTTTAAACATAAATGAAAATAAAGATAAATCTCGGGTAAATGACTGGTGCAATAAAATGACAAAGATAAATGCAAAAACACAATAGATTAAATATTATAATGGTGAAATGGTGCTGAGAATATTGGCTTTAGCTGAGACCTCCCTTAGTATACGAAAGCCAGAGAGCTTAGTATGCCAGAGAGAGATGTCAACTCTAAGAGCACAAAGAATATTCTGAAGTTGATAGCTGATCAGACTCAGACGTCGACTCATGTAGATGGCGCTGAGGTGCAGTGTGCAGGTGCGTGGTCGGCGAGTCACCAATCAGGAGCAGGCAGGCTGGGATGGGTAGTTTGCTGGTTGACGACGAGCCGGCATGGAGGGTGTGTGGAGTAGGGGGGTTCTTAGGTACATTTTGCCTCCTGGTCAAAACGTTTTGTGCTACTGGTGACGTATCTTGGAATGTAGCATCTTATACTTGTAAACTTGACGTAACTTTAAGTAGGGATGAGCAGGCTCAATCTCTCTTGAAAGAGATTATCGTCACAGTAGGAAAACAGCATGTCAATGATTTGGGAATAATGATGTCCGACGACCTAACATTTAGGGAGCATAACCAAGCAAGTATTGCGTCAGCCAGAAAAATGATAGGATGCGTTATGAGAACCTTCAAGTCCAGAGATCCCATCACAATTGTTGAACTCTTCAAATCACTTGTGTTGTCCCGTCTTGAGTACTACTCAGTACTCACTTCCCCCTTTAGAGCAGGAGAGATTGCTGATATAGAGGGAATACAGAGAACATATATGGCATGCATAGATGAGATAAAGCACCTAAATTATTGGGATCGTGTCAAAACTCTCCAAATGTACTCACTAGAAAGGAGACGAAAGAGATACCAAATAATATACACATGGAAAAAACTGGAAGGACAGGTCCCAAATCTGCATAGTAAAATAACAACGTACTGGAGTGAACGACATGGAAGAAAATGCAGAATAGAACCAGTGAAGAGCAGAAGTGTCATGGGCACAATCAGAGAACACTGTATGAACATCAGGAGTCCACGGTTGTTCAGCGTAATACCAGCGAGCATCAGAAATATTGCAGGAACAACCGCGGACGTCTTCAAGAGGAAACTAGATTGTTTCCTTCAAGGAGTGCCGGATCAATAGGGCTGTGGTGGGTATATGGGCCTGCGGGCCACTCCAAGCAACAGCCTGCTGGACCAAACTTTCACAAGTCAAGTCTGGCCTCGGGCCAGGCTTGGGGAGTAGAAGAACTCCCAGAACCCCATCAAACAGGTATCAACCAGATATACCACCAACACCAACATCAACACCACCAACACCATCCCCCCAACACCACCACAACCACCATCAACACCACCACCACAACCACCAACACCACCAGTACCTATACCACCACAAGCAACACCACCAACACCACCACCACTAACACCACCACCAGCAACACCACTACCACCACCAACACTATCACCAGCAACAACACCACCACCAGCACCAACCACTACCAGCAACACCACCACCAAGAACACCACCACCAGCAACACCAACATCATCACAACTACCAGCAATACCACCACCAGCAACATCACCACCACCAGCAACATCACCACCACCACCAGTATCAACACCATTACTACCACCAGCAACACCACCACCGGCAACACCACCAGCAGCAACACCAATACCACCAACACCACCACCAACAACAACACTACCACCACCAACACCACCACAACCACAGTCAACACCACCACTATCACCACCAACACCATCCCACAACACCACCACAACCACCATCAAAACCACCACCATCACCACCAACACCATCACCACCTACAACACCACCTGCAACACCACCCCAGCCTGTTATGATCTCAGCCTTCAGGAGAAACGAGTCTCCCCCTTGAGAGTTATTCAACAAGCCTGACCTAACTAGAAAGTATAGGAAATATAGAGGCGATAACACGGTTGAAAAATAGTTTGTTGGATTTAAATAACAATTTGAGATTATGGGCAGTGTAGAAGAAAACAGATAAATGACTGGTTAGGAGATGTGGATAATTTGCTGGAGGTGTGAGGCTCGCTTTTGGATTGGTTTGACCTCACTTGAGGCCAGACATCGCAGCGGGAAAGCCGCTCTCCGTTGAGCTCCCGTCAGAAAGGAACCCCTAGTGATATATCTCCAAGAGAAGAGAAGTGTGCAGACGTCCCAGCTGTGGAATTGAGCTGGGGATGTGTGGTCTCAAGTCCTGGCCGACGAGGAGAGTATTAAACCGCCCAGAGGCATTTTCGTGGGCTGTGTGGAGCGCCCTGACCGGACGCCGTCAGAGGGATAGCGCCCTCGACTAGTCAATCTGTGGTAAGCACGATATACACCAGTTCATAGTGATTGCTTGTAGTTGGTCGTGTGCCCAGCGACAGTAGCAATGTTTATTTATAAGTTAGACATGTTTTGATAAGGCACAAAGCCTAAAATAAGAGAGGGAGAGGGAGGAACACAGAGCGACGTCCATCCCCTCTGAGCGCTGGCAGGTGACTGAGAACTCCCGACGGCGGAGGCCCGTCCCGGAGTGAGTGAGGCCCACCGGGCGAGGTGGAGCATGGACCCGCCCAATGGGGGAGTTCACTCTCACAGTATGTAGAGGACAGATAGAGGTTGGAGGCAAACATATTGTGTGATTATTTTTGTTTATGTGTTAAAGGGGAAACATTTTTATTGGTGTGTCGATGGGTTGCAGGTTTATCTTTGGGAAAGAAGTTGCTGAGAACTTCGAAGCCAGCACAGAGGGAGTATTTTTTTTTTTTTTTTTTTTTTTTGAGATATATACAAGAGTTGTTACATTCTTGTACAGCCACTAGTACGCGTAGCGTTTCGGGCAAGTCCTTAATCCTACGGTCCCTGGAATACGATCCCCTGCCGCGAAGAATCGTTTTTTCATCCAAGTACACATTTTACTGTTGCGTTAAACAGAGGCTACAGTTAAGGATTTGTGCCCAGTAAATCCTCCCCGGCCAGGATACGAACCCATGACATAGCGCTCGCGGAACGCCAGGCGAGTGTCTTACCACTACACCACGGAGACTGCCAAGGTAGGCAATTGATGAGACTCCAAGGTAGTGAAGCAGAGGACCTCGAGCTGTGAGGAGAAGCAGTGAAGAGGAGTGTCACAGGCTTCTGTAGAAGTGGTGAAGCACCATAGTTCCTCGAGGGAACTTCATGGTGTTGCAGCCAAGAGAGCTGTGGAGGAACCTAGCAGAAGGGTGAAGCACTGTAGTTGCTCAAGGAAAACGTCATGGTGTAGCAGCCTGGAGGAGCTGCAGAGGATCCTGGTAGTTAAGCCCAGAAGAACCTGAAGATATCAGGGTAGTGAACTTCCAGAGGTGGAAGGGAAGTTCTGGTGGATTACAGTACTTGTAGGGGGTTGATAGTGTTTGGGTTGTCATTAGCGTGCAAGACGCAGTGAGAGGTGAGTGATTGTTTGCATTCTTATGCCAAGGAGTGTTTTATACTGAAGTTTAGAGTTACAGTCGTAGGCTGGATTACCTACAGATGTATATATTCTAGGACTGGTAGAGTGATCGATTGATCATTGTTGTGTATCAAGGAACATTTATACTGATATATATATATATGTTATTGCATTCAATGCTGGATTTCCTTGTACATGTTTATAGATATATTCTCTTGCTGATAGTGCAACATTGTAGTATAAGACTTGATCTTCATGAAGAGGTAGATAGTATCAGGTGGGGAATCAGAAGATAGGATACCACTTGATAAGCTGATGATAGAGTTCTGATGGTGTTGGAGTACAACCTGATTGTAATAGTATAGAGTATAGGATTCATTATTATTATATGTGTGTATGTATTGTGTATGTGCTCTGTCTAGTAAATGTATTCCAATTTGCTGGTGTTTGCTCTTGTCCTTGTGAGGCTTCCCAGGAAATAGTAAAGAAAGAGAGAGAGAGAGAGAGAAAGAACCAAGAACCACCGCTGTGGACAGGGTAGGACGGAAAATTAGCAAGTCAAAGCTGATTGAGGAGATCATATGACATAAGGAGAGAGTGGGGAGTCACAGCGGCTCGAGTGGGTGTGTCCACGTGACAACGAGGCTAAGTGTTGGAGCCGCATCCCCTAAACGTGTGACGTTGAGCCCCTCTCCAAGAGCCAGGAGTGCCTAGTGTGATCTCCTAGTGAGGTATAAGCACTCTACCGAGTTGTGGGTTTGGTTGTCTGTAAAGGAGGAACATCACGACAACACCACCAACACACAAACTATAATAAATTGGGGGCCTGTGTCCGGGAGAGTGAACTGACACACCCACACCCTGTCTAAGAGTGGATTTGTACACCCTTGCTGAAATAAACTGTGTGACCGCAGGTGTATACTCTCTCTTGGAAAGACTCACAGGACAAGATGGATAAGGTGCAAGCATTTGTGGAGTCAGGCAAGCCTGAGGACTTGGAAGGTTGCACGAGGGAACAATTAAAACAAATAGCAGAAAAATGTGGCATCAGGTTGAAAGCATCTAAAGTAGCTGGGATGAAGGATGAGATCCTGAGACAGTTGAGAGCCAGAAGTGAAGCGGCAGAGCAAGGAGCCCAAAAAGGCTCGAGTGGGTGTGAAAGTGGAATGGAGGATGATGGGCAGGATGAAGTGAGATCCCAGGGATCGAGTAGGAGCAGCAAGAGTAGCTACAGTAGCAGGAGTAGCCGAAATAGGAGCTTGGAAAGGTTCTAGTTAGAGCTCCAGATGCAGCGTGAGGAGAGACAGTTCCAGCTGGAAAAGCTGAAATTAGAACTCCAGATGAAATATGAAGCCTAGAGGAAAAAAGAGAAAACCAGACTGGAAATAGAAAAAGAAAAAGCCCAGGTCGAAAAAAAAAAGAGAGAACAAACAAATGCAGATAGAAGCGAATAGAACCTTGGCTGAGCAAAGGATTGAACATGGATTGCCAGAGAGCACCACCCAAGTATTACACTCACCAGATGTTAGGGTTAGGGAGAAGGACATTCCCTTGTTTGTTTCTGAAGAGGCAGAGAGCTTTTTCGAGCACTTTGAAAAGGTGGCCAGCATCAAGGAGTGGCCACAGGAGGAATGGGCCCAGCTGGTCCAGTTAAGATTGACCGGTGCAGCCAGGGAGGCATACACCCAATTGTCACTGGAAGAGTGCCAGGATTATGCCACGGTAAAGAGCAGCATATTGCGCTCGTTTCAGTTAACCCCAGAAGCTTATAGGAAGCACTTCAGAGAGATGATCAAAGTTGGAGCATGTACGTTTGCTGAGACAGCAAGGGATCTAGAAAGACGATTCCAGAAATGGATTGAGGCTGCTGGAGTTGGATCTTACGCTGACCTGAAGCAACTGATGGTCATGGAGAAGTTCTTGGAGATGATGCATCCCGAAACAAAGTTCAAGATCCAAGAAGCAGGGATAAAGGAGGTGAAAGATGCCGCAGATATTGCAGATATGATTACCGAAGCATACAAGAGCTTGAGGGAGAACAGAGTGAGAAGCGAGGCAAGACGCAGCAATGGCAGACCCAGTGGAGTCTGGGGAGGAAGAAATTATGGAAGACCCAGAGGAGTCTGGGGTGAGATGAATTTTGATAATTGGGCAGATAAAAGTAAGTACCCTAACTCAGAAGAGTAGGTCGCGCACTTCATCTGAAAGTGAAGATGGAGGAGCTAAACGAGAAACTGATCATTATCCAGGAAATCAAGAGTCCAGTAAAGCCCCACAGAGTGCAGGTAGTGTGCCTGGCCCGAGGTACTCTCATGCGAGTGGATAAAGTCAGAGCCACTCTGGTTCGTATAGGAGAGATTTCTCCCAGGTGAGGTGTTACAATTGTAACGGATTGGGTCACGTGATGCGAGACTGTCGGCAGGGCAAAAGAGTTGTGACCCTGGCCATGTGTGACCCCCGAAGTAAATATACTAATGTGTTCCAAGACAAACCAAAGAAGGTGAACTTAGTGAACGAGAGGTATAGGCCGTTCATGAGTAAAGGTTGGGTCAGTATAGGAAGCCAGCCTGAAGTAAAAGTTGGTATCTTAAGAGATACCGGAGCTAATCAGAGCTTGATTGCGAGAAGCCTGATTGGGAATGATCGACGGTTAGCTGGCAGAAGTAGGATGAAAGTATATGGGTTATTGTCTGAGAGTGACATACCCGTATGCGCTGTCCAGCTAAGGTCGGAATATGTGTCGGCGGAGGTGATGTTGGGAGTGTGCCCCGACATACCTGTTCCAGGAGTCCAAGTGATCCTGGGGAATGACTTGTGCGGGACAAAGGTGTTGCCAAGAGTCATAGCGGAGACTGTGCCAGAGGAGTGCCCAGAAGGCCACGGCACAGGTGGGACACCTGAGAGTGTGAACCTGACTGACATCCGAGGCGATGAGTCAGGAGACCGAAAAGCCATTGAGTACCCTGTCTCGGTAGTGATGAAGGCAGAGGTGGCCGACGAGGAAGACACTGGAGAAAGTGAGACAGTGTCTATTCAGCCGGTGGAAGATATCGACGTAGATATAGCGTGGCTGTTTGATGGGTCCGGCTCGAGAAGATGACGTCTCGGTGAGGTCAAAAGTGAAGATGACCCAGCCGAAGAAGAATCATGTGAAGAGAGCGGACCTGAGTAGAGCCCAGACTGCTGAAATTAAGAGTCGGAAGATGAATGCAACTGTGCTGAGTAGAAATGAGGGAGGATGTGGACAGACTGAGGACAGAAGTAGAGCGTCAAATTGTCCACGAGCACAGAGGCATATGGATAGTGGAGTTAAGTTGTGGGAGATGTCAAGAGTTGACATGTTCCACAGAAAACGTGAAGAAAAGATAGTGAAGAAGAGTAATAGCCGAGAAAATGAGAGAAGAAGAGAGAGTATGTGTGGAGAGATGGTTACGAGCACTCTAGAAGAGGTAAAGCGACATGTATGGTCGAGTGCTGTTGGATGTAACACAGTGCTCGAAGAAACTTTTAGGGAACGAAGAAGAGTTGAAGGAGAAGAAAGGGAGTTGTATAAAGGTGAGAAGTGTGGGAAGAGGAAGATGATACAAGCATGGAGGAATAGAAGAAAGCCGAGGACTCGATGGAAGTCAAGCAGGATGATGTCTCGGATATATAAGGAGACGAAAGGGAGGATCGTTGGTGAAGACGAGGGAGTGAAGTATGATGGCAGGAGACGAAAGTATAATGGCAGTAGATGGAAGTCTGAAGACGACAGAGGAGGTATAGACAGTAGATGTCTGACTCTGGACGAGAAGAGAAGAAGACGAGGAAACGGAGGGGGGAAACAATAAGCAGAGTGGATCAATGGAGTGCAGGCATCCAAGGAGGACAGCCTGGCCAAGAGGTGCCAGAGAAGTCAGATCGTTTGTGAGAAGATCATGTTTCTGGCAAGTTGTGAGCCAGATGTTGCAAGGAGCAATGAACTAATTGTGGACTTTTAAGGAAGTATATAGGTTGAAGAACGAGACAGTGAGATGGCGGATGTATTATCCCGAGCTTTGCCACTTGAATAACTCTCAAAAATAAGGGGAAGGGAGTGTTATGATCTCAGCCTTCAGGAGAAACGAGTCTCCCCGTTGAGAGTTATTCAACAAGCCTGACCTAACTATAAAGTACAGGAAATATAGAGGCGATAACACAGTTGTAAAATAGTTTGTTGGATTTAAATAACAATTTGAGATTATGGGCAGTGAAGAAGAAAACAGATAAATGACTGGTTAGGAGATGTGGATAATTTGCTGGAGGTGTGAGGCTCGCTTATGGAGGGCTTTGACCTCACTTGAGACCAGACATCGCAGGGGGAAAGCCGCACTCCGTTGAGCTCCCGTCAGAAAGGAACCCCTAGCGATATATCTCCAAGAGAAGAGAAGTGTGCAGACGTCCCAGCTGTGGAATTGAGCTGGGGATGTGTGGTCTCAAGTCCTGGTCGACGAGGAGAGTATTAAACCGCCCAGAGACATTTTCGTGGGCTGTGTGGAGCGCCCTGACCAGACGCGATCAGAGGGATAGCGCCCTCGACTAGAAAATCTGTGGTAAGCACGATATACGCCAGTTCATAGTGATTGCTTGTAGTTGGTCGTGTGCCCAGCGACAGTAGCAATGTTTATTTATAAGTTAGACATGTTTTGATAAGGCAGAAAGCCTAAATAAGAGAGTGGAGAGAGAGAAGAACACGAAGCGACGTCCATCCCCTCTGAGCGCTGGCAGGTGACTGAGAACTCCCGACGGCGGAGGCCCCTCCCGTAGTGAGTGAGGCCCAACGGGCGAGGTGGAGCATGGACCCGCCCAACGGGGGAGTCCACTCTCACAGTATGTAGAGGACACATAGAGGTTGGAGGCAAACATATTGTGTGATTATTTTTGTTTATGTGTTAAAGGGGAAACATTTTTATTGGAGTGTCGATGGGTTGCGGGTTTGTCTTTGGGGAAGAAGTTGCTGAGAACTTCGAAGCCAACACAGAGGGAGTAATTGATGAGACTCCAAGGTAGTAAAGCAGAGGACCTCGAGCTGTGAGGAGAAGCAGTGAAGAGGAGTGTCACGTACTTCTGTAGAGGTGGTGAATCACCATAGTTGCTCGAGGGAACTTCATGGTGTAGCAGCCAAGAGAGCTGTGCAGGAACCTAACAGAAGGGTGAAGCACCATAGTTGCTCAAGGAAAACTTCATGGTGCAGCAGCCTGGAGGAGCTGCAGAGGATCCTGGTAGTTAAGCCCAGAAGAACCTGAAAATATCAGGGTAGTGAACTTCCAGAGGTGGAAGGGAAGTTCTGGTGGATTACTTGCAGGGGATTGATAGTGTTTGGGTTGTCATTAGCGTACAAGACGCAGTGAGAGGTGAGTGATTGTTTGCATTCTTATGTCAAGGAGTGTTTTATACTGAAGTTTAGAGTTACAGTCGTAGGCTGGATTACCTACAGATGTATGTGTTCTTGTACTGATAGAGTGATCGATTGATCATTGTTGTGTATCAAGGAACATTTATACTGATATATATATATTATGTTATTGCATTCAATGCTGGATTTCCTTGTACATGTTTATAGATATATTCTCTTGCTGATAGTGCAACATTGTAGTATAAGACTTGATCTACTTGAAGAGGTAAATATTATCAGGTGGGGAATCAGAAGATAGGATACCACTTGATAAGCTGATGATAGAATTCTGATGGTGTTGGAGGGCAACCTGATTGTAATAGTATAGAGTATACGATTCGTTATTATTATATGTGTGTATGTGCTTTGTCCAGTAAATGTATTCCAATTTGCTGGTGTTTGCCCTTGTCCTAGTGAAGCTTCCCAGGAAATAGTAAAGAAAGAGAGAGAGAGAAAGAACCAAGAACCACCGCTGTGGACAGGGTAGGACGGAAAATTAGCAAGTCAAAGGGGATTGAGGAGATCATATCACATAAGGAGAGAGTGGGGAGTCACAGCGGCTCGAGTGGGTGTGTGCACGTGACAACGAGGCTAAGTATTGGAGCCGCATCCCCTAAACGTGTGACGTTGAGCCCCTCTCCAAGAGCCAGGAGTGCCTAGTGTGATCTCCTAGTGAGATATAAGTACTCTACCGAGTTGTGGGTTGGGTTGTCCGTAAAGGAGGAACATCACGACAACACCACCAACACACAAACTATAATAAGCCACACCACCCCAGCAACACCACCAGCAATACCACCACCAGCAATATCACCACCAGCAACACCACCACCAGCAACACCACTACCAAGAACACCAACACCAGCAACACCACCACCAGGAACAAACCACCAGCACCAACACCACTAGCAACACCACCACCAGCAGCACCACCAGCAACACCACCACCAGCAACACCACCACCACAAACACCATCCCCCTACACTACCACAACCACCATCAACACCACCACCATCACCATCACCACCAACACCATCACCACCCCAGTCACACCACCAGCAATACCACCACCAG
Organism: Procambarus clarkii; assembly: GCF_040958095.1. Classification (NCBI taxonomy): domain Eukaryota; kingdom Metazoa; phylum Arthropoda; class Malacostraca; order Decapoda; family Cambaridae; genus Procambarus; species Procambarus clarkii. The sequence continues at coordinate 36,353,928 of NC_091174.1, read as the reverse complement.
CAATACCACCACCAGCAACACCACCACCAGCAACACCACCACCAGCAACACCACCACCAGCAACACCACTACCAGCAACACCACCACCAGCAACACCACCACCAGCAACACCACTACCAGCAACACCACCACCAGCAACACCACCACCAGCAACACCATTACCAGCAACACCACCACCAGCAACACCACCACCACCAGCAATACCACCACCAGCAACACCACCACCAGCAACACCACCACCAGCAACACCACCACCAGCAACACCACTACCAGCAACACCACCACCAGCAACACCACCACCAGCAACACCATTACCAGCAACACCACCACCAGCAACACCACCAACACCACCACCAAGAACAAATCACCAGCGCCAACACCACTAGCAACACCACCACCAGCAGCACCACTAGCAATACCACCACCACCAATACCACCACCACAAACACCACCACCAGCAACACCACCAACAGCAACACTACCAGCAGCAACACCACCACCTGCAACACCACCCCAGCAACACCACCCCAGCAACACCATCCCAGCAACACCACCAGCAATACCTACAGCAACAACATCACCAGCAACCACACCAACAGCAACACCACCACCACTCTACTACACGATGCTACTACACCAGGCTACTACACGATGCTACTACACCAGGCTACTACATTACTCTACTACACCACACAACTAGACCACGCTACAACACAACGCTCCTACACCATGCTACTACACCAGGCTACTACACCAGGCTACTAAACCACACTACTACACCAGTCTACTAAACCAGTGTACTACACCATGTCACTACACCTGGCTACTACACCACACTACTACACCACACTACCACACCACGCTACTACATCAGGCTATTATACCATGCTACTACACCTTGCTACTTCGATACACAACTACACCAGGCTACTACACCAGGCTACTAAACCAGGCTACTACACCACGCTACTATCCCACGCTACTACACCATGCCACTGCACCATGCCACTACAACACGCCACTACACCATGCTACTACACCTCACTACTACACCAGGCCACTACACCATGCTACTACACCTCACTACTACACCAGTCTACTAAACCAGTCTACTACACCATGTCACTACACCTGGCTACTACACCACGCTACTATCCCACGCTACTACACCAGGCCACTACACCACGCTACTACAAATGAAAAATGAATAAAAATGTTGAACCCACCTTTATTATGATTCTTTTTTATTTTACTAAATGTAGAAATATATTTTTATATATTTACATTTCCTATTTTATTCATTTTTTAACATTTTTTTCATTTTATTCAATTTTTAACATTTTTTTCATTTTATTCATTTTTTAACATTTTAACTTTAAACACTTTATAAAAGGTGTCACAAAGTTTCAAATTACTGTTACGTACATAGGTTTTGGTTATAAGTTTCGGAAACCTATTTAAAACCACACAAAATTACATATCTAATGCGTGAAAACAAACGATTCTACTACTTTTTTACACTTTCTAGGAACGTTGTGGAAACTTAAAATTGTTTCCTGGGGTTAGCCCAGTGTGGCTACCTTGCAACACCTCAGAGGTAATGTTAGCCCAGTGTAGCTACCTTGCAACAGCTCAGAGGTAACTTTAGCCCAGTGTGCCTGTCTTGCAACAGCTCAGACGTAACTTTAGCCCAGTGGCAACCCTGCAGCAGCTCAGAGGTAACTTTACCCCAATGTGGCTACCTTGCAACAGCTCAACCCTGTGTCGGAACCTTCCAGCTGTTCTGGGTTAACGGATCATCTTAATCCCATACAAACATTTAGGGTTCCCTGTAGCTGAAGTCGTTCATCTGTTATTATTATTATTGTAAATGACTTCATTAATTTCAGTTAATGTTGGAGTCAGTGAGACTCGTATATTTTAGTCCATTGATTATATGTCTCAGTCCATTGATTATATGCCTCAGTCCATTCAATATGTGCCTCAGTGAAGTCTGATTTATTCATTGGCTATTTGATCATAGTGACCGGTGGTGATAACATTAATTATTATTCTCTCAACGACTGATGATTGGGTTTCATTGTTTTATGTTATTTGTGACATGCAATCTCTTTATGTGATTAATAGTGTCTGTGTGACTTACATGATTTCAATGATTATAGAGAGATTTTTACTGTGCATAATATGTGCCAATGATTTTCCTGTGCTGATAATTACACGAGTGTACTAAACTCATATTGTAAATTGTAACACCCTTCAGTGTCCCTTGTTACTGACAGTGTCGCAAGCAGTTAGTATGAGCGTTCAGCTGGTTCAATGTGTTCACTCAAGTAGGCGAGACCAAAGTTTTTGTTTACTCGAGTCATGGGAACAATTTCCTGTTACGTTAAGCAATTGTTTAGTGTTGCTTAAGTGACACTCTTGATTACTGTATCTAAAGTTCCTGGTGTATTAGTTATAAGTTTATTTAATAGAGATATTTTTGTAATAACAGAAGTTTTCCACTAATTCCTTCCCAAGAACTGCTACCACATCATTATTATTAGAAAAAAATTGGGTATAGATTCCAGGTTCGCTGCCCTATAACCTAGACACCAAGCAATAAAATTTGGTGTAAACCAAGTATTCTTGGTTTTATAACATGACGCTCGTTGGAATGAGTTGGGGGAGTTGTAGATTGTTCTCACCCTCCGAGGTACTGCGAATCACGGTGTTTGCTCTCACATACATTAACTGCCTGCACCGATTGCCTACATTGTAACACCATGGTGCCCCTCTGTATTTCATACAGTTGCAGTTTTTGCAAGTAATTAAACCATTCCATCACATACTGGAACTGGCAAAATGAACCATGCTCTTACCCGACTCACAGATACAATTATACCTCCCAACAGAGACTCAACTACGACATTCAACAACTCTGCAACAACCAGTACAGGTCAGAATCAATGTGACCACACATAACGGACCCTCATGAAAACCTCCCAGTCAAAAGACATCAGAGTGAGAGAATAAATTTCTCAACGAGCTGAACAGGGAGGGTGGTGGGACCAGCCTAGTGGCTTATCTCTGAACATTTTCAAGCTTCGCCTTGTGCTTGACAAGGTACGGGCTCTATGCTGGGGCCGCATACTCATCCATTGGATAAGGGAGTACCTAAGTAACAGAAGGCAGCAAGTCAATGTGCGAGGTGAGGTATCAGATGGGCGAGACGTCACCAGTGGGGTCCCCCAAGGTTCAGTCCTTGAACCCATACTGTTTCTTATATATCTAAATGATCTTCCAGATGGTATAGAATCATTCCTCTCATTGTGTTCTGATGATGCAAAAATTATGAGGAGGATTAAGATGGAGGAAGACAGTATGATATTACAAGGTGACCTAGACAGACTCCATGAATGGTCCAACAAATGGCAACTAAAGTTCAACCCGAGTAAATGTAAGGTAATGAAACTTGACGTCAAAAGATCAACTATATGTGTGTGTGATAGTGGTAGTGTGTGGTGGTGTAGTGTGTGGTAGTGGTATTGTGTGGAGGTGGTAATGTGTGGTGGGGTAGTGTCTGGTAGCGGTAGGGTATTCACCTAGTTGTGCTTGCAGGGGTTGAGCTCTGTTTTTCGTCTCGCCTCTCAACTGTTAATCAATCAACTGTTACTGACCACTAACTATTTTTTTCACGCACACACACCCAGGAAGCAGCCTGTAACAGCTGTCTAACTCTCAGGTACCTATTTACTGCTAGGTAACAGGTGCATCACGGTAAAAGAAACTCTGCCTATCTGTTTTTGCCAGTGGCCAGGATTGAACCGGACCCTGCGATTACGAGTCCCAAGCACTGTCCATTCAGCCAAGGCCCCGGGTAGTGATAGCGTGTGGTGGGGGTAGTATAGTAGTGGTAGTGTGTGGTGCAGGTAGTATGTGGTAGTGGTAGTGTGTGGTGGTTGGAAGTGTTTGGTGGAGGTAGTGAGTTATAGTGGTAGAGTGTGTGGCGGTGATATTGTTTAGTAGTTTGTGGTGGTGGTTGGATTGTAGTGGTAGTGTGTGGTGCATAAATAAATAAATCACAGCAGTAGCAGCCCCACATGCAGGGGATTTCCTGTTAGCAACCCCAATGTCGGCAACTGGCACGTGTCTCACACCACAAGCCCTCCAAATTGCTATGGCCCTCTGCCTTGCTGTCCCAATCCACACCTGATATAGGTGTATTTGCGGCGAGGCGGTGGCTGATAGGTACGACCACCATAGCTTACTCTGCCAAAGCACAGGGGAATGGCACTCGAGGCACAATGAAGTTAACGACATCATCAAGAGGAGCCTCACCACGGCTGGATGCCCAGCTGAAAGAGAGCCCCGTAACTCTGATGCTCTTATTGGTTGCCCAGATGGTATCACAGTGAACCCCTGGAAGAACAGCAAGCAGTTGGTATGGGACTACACGTGCGTATCAACCCTGGCTAACACCTACATTGACCTCAGTGTTGCACAACCAGGTGGCGCTGCCACCCACAGGGAAGCAACCAAATCCTTTAAGTACAGAGAACTGGATCACCACTACAATTTTGTCCCCATTATATCTGAGACACTCGGCGCATGGGGTACAAGTGTTACCAGTTGTTTGAAGGAACTGGGTTCTAAGCTCATTGAAACAACAAGGGACCCTAGAGCTGACAGCCTTCTTTTCCAGTGCCTCAGCGTGGCGATACAGAGGGGAAATGCACACTGCATTCAGGGTTCCTGCCCGCCATCTGAGGAGCTGAAGGAACTTGACAACTAATGAAAACCATCGTTGTACCCTATATGTAACTTCTTTTTTGTAAACAAGTTCAAATAAAACAAATATATGTGTACATACAAAAGAATGGGGGGTGGTAGAAGATAATATTAGTGTTCAGTGAGAAACCAAAAGGTCTTCTCTGAATATTTTTTATTTTCTTCTCCGAGGCTATGGGTCCCCACATTGTCACCTGAGGTGGTACCTTAACAAATGTTTAAAAATTATAAAAATATATATATATATATATACATTATATATATATATATATATATATATATATATATATATATATATAATTATATATTTTTTAATTTTTAAACATTTGTTAAGGTACCACCTCAGGTGACAATGTGGGGACCCATACCCTCGGGTCCATATATATATAAATATATATATATATATATATATATATATATATATATATATATATATATATATATATATATATATATATATATATATATATATATATATATATATATCTGTGTGTGTGTGTGTTCTGCAGTCCTCTGAATGGCTGGTGTCAAAGCCTATCACACTTAAAAAAAAAGATGACTGCATAGCTGTTGTGTCCTGTGGCAAAGTAAGACAAAACAAGCAAAACAAATAGTATGAACAATGAAACTTTAATTGAAAACAAATTATGAATAAGAAAATTACTTGGCTATGTACAGTGCAAAGTCACAAGATTATAAATTCAAAAAATAACATAAAATAATATAGTGGTGACGTTACTCTAAAATGGATAAAGACAAAATGAAATTAACAGGTGCTAAGAATAAAGCGCTGGCTGAGAACATCCACTAATAGACAGAGCGTATATCATATGGTTGCTTCCTCTTGAGAGCACAGGATATTCTGACTCCAATGGCTGGTACAGGCCCAAACATCAGCTAGGTAGATGGCGCTGAGGTGCAGAAGTGCAGTGGTGCAGACGTCGATTCACCAATCAGAAGCGGGCAGGCTGGAAATGTTAGTTTGGCGATCGGCGACGATGGAGGGGGAAGGTGGAGAACGAGTGTTTGATACGTTTGTGCCTGGCAAAATGTATTTGACTAAATATGTACTACACTTGCTTGTAGTGTCTAGATGTTGTAGATGCACTGAAGTAACATGACGATAGGAAAAAGCAGGCCAAATCTCTCTTGAAGGAGATTATCGTAACAGCTCTCCCCCGAAGCCTGCTCTTATGGGTTAGGTTACTTTAGTAGCTGGTGTAGAGGTAGGAGTAGCTGTCTCTACCTCGTAGACTCTGGAGGGGGCGTTAGCTATGATGTTGTCTGTACCCTTGATAAAGTAGACCTACAGATTAAAATTCTGCAAGTACAGTGTCCAGTGTAGAAGACGTTGATTGCTGAATTGGGTCTGTTGTAGGAACCGCAGGGGATTGTGGTCCGAGTAGATGGTAATAGACCGATTCCCCTGTAAGTAAGGTTCGAAATGTTGCAGATTCAGGACGATGGAGAGGAGTTTCTTTTCGATGGTGCTGAAGTTCTTTTGGTGAAGCTTCAACTTGTTGCTGACAGGAAGACCCTCCTTGCCTCGTTGTTGTAGTAGGACGCCCCCGATGCCGGTACTATTGGCGTCGACCCC
>NC_091174.1:36219780-36347061 GCF_040958095.1 Procambarus clarkii | reverse complement strand
CTCCAGACACGAAACAGAACGCTTTAAAAGAGACTAACGTCGTCTATGCCTTCAAATGCCCACTTGGGGACTGTAAGCTCCAAAAAACCCAGTATATAGGCAAGACAACAACATCTCTTTCTAGGCGTTTAACGATGCATAAACAACAGGGCTCCATTAAGGAACATATAATCTCTTCCCATAACCAAACCATCGCCAGAGAAATCCTAGTAAACAACACAGAAATCATCGATAGATACAGCGATAGCAGGCGGCTCGACGTTTGCGAGGCACTACACATCAAGAAGTCAACACCAGCAATCAACAGCCAATTATTGCACAACTATATTCTACCCACCTCAAGACTCCGCTCCAATATAGAAGCATCAAGAAATATGGACCAATAGGCTTTCTACAAACACTTCTATTCAATATCCATTGTTTCGTGTTCTGTCTTGTGTTGATACTTTTAATACCCTATTAATATCCTCTAATGCCACATCATCCTTCCCACCTTACTCAAATGTAATGCCACATCACCCTTCCCACCTCACTCAAATGTAGATATAAAATCAGGGAAACGCAAGTTCTAATCAGTTGTGTATTTGTGAAGTCTTTGAAAATGTAATAAGTTTTACGAAACGCGCCCGTGTCGCGTCAGACTAGAAATAAAAATGAATTTTGGAGAAGTGATTTTTGATTTACCTCCAACAGTGAAGCATAATGTACGAAAGATTGAGAAAATTCGTGTTAGAATTATTAATCTTACTTTTTCGGTCATATTTAATAAAATATGTCTACAGGAAAGACTGCTACCAAAATATACTAATATATATATATATATATATATATATATATATATATATATATATATATATATATATATATATATATATATATATAATATATATATATATGTCGTACCTAGTAGCCAGAACGTCGTACTCGGCCTACTATGCAAGGCCCGATTTGCCTAATAAGCCACGTTTTCATGAATTAATTCTTTTTCGACTACCTAACCTAACCTAACCTAGCTTTCTCGGCTACCTAACCTAACCTAACCTATAAAGATAGGTTAGGTTAGGTTAGGTAGAGTTGGTTAGATTCGGTCATATATCTACGTTAATTTTAAATCCAATAAAAAAAAATGACCTCATACATAATGAAATGGGTAGCTTTATCATTTCATAAGAAAAAAATTAGAGAAAATATATTTTAAAATTAATTTTAATAATTTTTATAAATATAAATAAGAAAATAATATTTTTTTTTTTAGATATATACAAGAGTTGTTACATTCTTGCACAGCCACTAGTATGCGTAGCGTTTCTGGCAGGTCCCTGGAATACGATCCTCGCCATGAAGAATCGTTGTTACAACCAAGTACCCATTTTATTGTTGAGTTAAACAGAGGCTACAGTTAAGGATTTGCGCCCAGTTAATCCTCCCCGGCGAGGATACGAACCCATGACAAAGCGCCTGTGGAATGCCAGGCGCTTTGTCATGGGAACGCCAGTCTTACCACTGCACCACGGAGACTGTTGGTGGTGCAGTTACTGACTGCACCACGGAAATAATAGCATGGTGGCAAAAATTCACCTGAAAAGTTGGGCTTCACCTTAAATTTTTCTAGGCAAGAACAGTGCCGCTTCATTACGAGCAATTGGTAGAATAAGCCCTGGAAAAGCATTTGGCAGAAGGCATCTTAGAGTCAATTACATATAGTGAGTGGGTAGTCCTAATTATACCAGTGTAAAAGGCACAGCAGAAATCCTTGAGAATCTGTACAGACTTCAAGGAACTGAACAACTGCATACACTGTGAGAAGTACCCTTTACCTAAGATAGATGAGATGTTGTCAGTGGCCTGCAAGGGGGCAATTTTTTCTAAGATTGACCTGAAAGGTGCTTACTTGCAAATTCCTGTAGAGCCAGAAATTGTTAGTGATTAATACCCACAAGGGGTTATTTAAGTATAAAAGACTTCCTTTTGGACTCTCCTCGTCTCCAGCAATTTCTCAGAGATTCATGTCCAAGTTGTTAATAAACATTGAAGGTGTGGCTAGTTTTTTAAATGGCATTATTGTATGTGGGGAGAATGAGGAAGTGCATGATGCTAGATTAGAACAAGTTTTGAACCTTTTGCAAAAGCATAACGTGAAGATTAATGAGGGTAAAACAACACTGAAGACCAAGACCATTGAATACCTGGGGTACCATATTTTAGGTAAGGGTTTTACTCCTTCTCACAAAAATATAGAGGGAATAGTAGATGCCCCAGCCCCAACATCAGTTGGGGAAGTACAGTCTTTTGTTGTGATAGTTACATATTTTTGTAAGTTCGTGAAGAACTTTTCAACAAAATTAGCACCCTTGTATGAATTGTTGAAAAAAGAGGCTAGATTTAAGTGGGCAGCAAGAGAGGAAAATGCCTTCAGGAATATTAAGCAGGAATTGATCAATTCTCCAGTGCTCACTAATTTTACAGGTAGACTCCCATTAAAACTGGAGGTAGATGCTTCCCCAGTAGGAGTGGGTTGTGTATTATTACAGGAAGTAGATGGTCAGGATAAAGTAGTATATATTGCTAGCAAGAAATTATCTCCTGCAGAACAGAATTATTCTCAGTTAGATAAAGAAACCTTAGCTTTGGTATATAGTGTAAAAAAACTGAGGTATTTTCTGCTGGGGAAGAAAGTTCATACTAGAACAGACCTTAAACCCCTGCTAAGATTGTTTTGCAGAGGTAAACAGATTCCAGTTAATGCCAATGCTAGAATTCAAAGATAGGCATTATACTGCTCTGACAGTTTGAGTATGATTTTGAGTTTAAGCCAGGCAAGGATAATGTAGTAGCTGATGCATTAAATAGATTGTCTGTGACAGAAGAATTAAATTCCAGTATTCCAGTGGAGTATGTTAACCTGGTGGAATCTATGTCATTTGAGGATATTTCATTCTATTAGGAAGGCAACTGGTAGAGATCCCAAATTAAATCTGTTGATGAAATATGTCAAATATGGTTGAAGTGATAATTTATTATCGTCAGAGTATGCTGCAGTAAAGGCTGACCTTAGTATTCACCAGGATGTACTCTTGTATAGGAATAGAGTGGTGGTGCGTGGGGAACTAAGATGTAAGATTTTGGAACAGCTGCATGTAGGCCATAATGACATAAATGCTATGAAAGCAGAAGCTAGAAGTTGGGTTTGGTGGCCAAAAATAGACCAGGATATTGCTGAGGTAACAAAAAATTTTCATATTTGCTTTAAGAATTATCAGAAAACACAGGCCCCAGTACTTTCTTGGCCATGCACTGGAAAACCCTGGTTTAGACTTCATACAGATTATGCGGGACCTATGGATATTACTACTGGTGGTAGATTCATACACAAAATTTCTGGATGTTCATATGTTTAATTCCACCACATCATCTGTAACTTGTGAATTACTAAGGAAAACATTTTGTAAGTTTGGATTGCCAGACATGGTTGTCTCAGACAATGCTCCTTATTTTGTTTCTGGGGAATTGGAGGATTGTTTTCGAAAAAATGGTATTAAACATGTAACACCTGCCCCCTATAATTCTTCTTCAAATGGTCTAGCATAGAAAGCAGTGAGATCCTTGAAAGAAGGGTTAAAGTGGTTTACGGAAGGTACTATTAATACAAGGCTTTGTTGATCTTTATATAATCAAAGGAAAACTGTTTTTTTTTAGATATATACAAGAGTTGATACATTCTTGTACAACCACTAGTACGTGTAGCGTTTCGAGCAAGTCCCTGGAATATGACCCCCGCCGCGAAGAATCGTGTTTACAACCAAGTACCCATTTTACTCCTGAGTTAAACAGAGGCTACAGTTAAGGATTTGCGCCTAGTAAATCCTCCCCGGCCAGGATACGAATCCATGACAAAGCACTCGCGGAACGCCAGGCGAGTGTCTTACCACTACACCACGGAAACTGTTCATTCAACTACTGATAAATCTCCTTCTGAGTTACTGTTTAATAGGCACTTTAAAATGCACATGGAAGCAGTAAAGACAGATCCCGATAAAGAGAAATCGGTAACTAGCTTGGCCAGTCAGTTGGCTCCTTGAGAGGAATTGTTGTTTAATGAGGGGGGTGCAGTATATGCAAGTAATTTTGGAATTGGAAAGCCCTGGGTTGAAGGAAAAATTAGGGAAGTCCTGGGCCGCAGGAATTTCACTGTGCAAGTGCAGAGTTTTGGGAACATTAATTGGAAAAGGCATGCCGATCAGCTCATGCCAAGGTTCACAGGGAATGTTGAAGACCCTTCAGGTGGGGGTGGGGCAACTAGTGATATCCATCCTAATAATGAAGGGATAGCAGCACCTGCAGGAGACCGGGAGGCAGAGTAAGGGGCAGCAGAGGGTAATGGGGATACAGTTAACCCTATGGACTCTACAAGGAGTAATTCAGAAGAATGTTTCCCAGAAGTAACAGGTCATGACTCCCAGTTGAGAAAATGAGGAAGAGTCTTACGACCGCCTGATAGACTTAACCTGTAGGGATAGAGTTTATTTAAAAGGGAAGGAATGTTGGGATTGAGTAATACAGATGTTGGAGGTAGCATGTTTCGAGCAGATGCTCTTTTGTTTATGATCTTGTTAATAATATTTCATGTACCTGATAATTATTTTGTTGTTGTTGTTACTGGCTGAGAATAAAACCATTTGGACGAAGATTGTTTCTCTTCAGCCTTCAACCATAACAGTAAGGTTTTCTTGGCAGACCTTAAGCGCAGGTATAATGGACCTTTGTCCTGGTGAATTTGTAAGTGTAGAAGTTTCTTGTTAACTTCGTGTTATTACTAAATTCATAAAATGCTGGGTGCATTGGGTGCTAGATTCTCTAGCCTAATATTAATAATTACAGAGGGAGTGCTAGATTCTCTAGCCTAATATTATTAATTTACATGGGGAATGCTAGAACCTCTAGCCCAATATTATTAATTTACATGGGGAGCCTGAGTGTGGTCAATTATTACTTGTCGAGAATAATTCTAGGTCTACAGTGGATTCAATGGTTTGGTCGCTGTGACATGTACATGTTTAGGTTATGGACCACTGATTTTCCACCGAGAGCTATAAACGTCTCGGCGAATACTAATGGTACTATACTCAATCTGGATTTATTACTCGGCTGGGTTTCTCATTTAGCTTGTCGCTGGAAAATTGATTTAATGCTGATTAATGTCATTATTGGCAGGCATAGGCTTCTTCAAGTTTAAAAGTTTACCTGTTAGTAAGTAGCCACCTGCAGATTGTAGCATATTCATACCCAATCGTTTTACATGTCCAGTGATGAACTGGTGTTAGTAGTAGTCTGCTCCTACTAGTATGTTTACATTATTAAGGCAGTCAGACGTTAACTGGTTGTCAGCCAATTTAATTTCACGTTCCTGCAGACACTTGACTGTATACCTTAGGATCTGCAACAATGGCTTGGATAGCCTTGACATAACCACTTGACGTACGACCAGTTGAACTACTGAATAATATTGGGGTCCTCGATTTATCATGAACCCTGACTGGTTTAATTTTGCCTGTCTGATTGTTTTTAAATTAAGTGCCTCTGCCGCTTTCTGAGTAATGAAAGTTCTCTGAGACCCTTGATCAAATAGTCCACGAGTGGTGATCTTGGTCCCTTTATTCTTTACTTGAGGTTGGGCAGTGGGCAAGGTTGCATCCTCTTGAGACGCTGGTTATTTTATGTTGTAGACATCTCGCACCTTGTAGCACTGTACTTGTGTAGATTCTCTACCTCCTATTCTAGGATTAAAAAAATTTGTTTTGACCAATTTGCACAGAGCAGCATGAAGTTTGCCTCTTCTGCACCTATTGCAGGTGTTCAGTTGGGTGTCACAGCTGTTTGTATTATGTGGTTTGAGAATTCGAGTACATCTGTGTAACTGTTGGAGTGGTCTGACTTGAGTATCTATATTAAGATAATTAGTACATTTGTACAAAGAATGTTTTTGATTGCAAAACAAACATAACTCCTGACCTACAGTTCGTTTAAAGGTCACCGGATTAGGCGAAACTGCAATTACAGGTTGTGAAGGTTTTGCTGTTTGCATTTGCTTCTTGGTTTGTTTCTTCCAAGACTTGGGGTGGAAGTGTTTGGTGTACTCTGGGGAGCAGCTATTTGGCTCTTGGGAGTACTAATTGGACTCTTGGGTCTCTTGGTAGCAATTGTGGTGCTCTTAGGTTTCACTGATAAATCAGTGTTTGATTTGTTAGTATTACATTGGTTATTAGCACCCTTATAACCTAATGACTGTGTCACTTTAGGAGTTTCAGGTAAGGAACCTAATATGGGTACAGTTTCTGTGGGTTCAGAAGAGTTATTAAGTGCCTGGTTTGCTTGTTTATTTATTATATTATGCAAACCCGCAAATATATTCTGCATTGACAGGACCATACCATTCTGCTATGTATATAAATCGTTGAGTATCTCACCAGACAATTTTCTCTGGATGATAATTTTGGTCATCCACTCAGCAGTGCGGTGATCCACCTCCTTGCTGTAGGATCTTAACAGTGACTCAAACTGAAAACTAAAAGCTTGTAAGGAGTCAACAGATTGATCTGGTTGAGTTAAGTCTAGTAATTGGTGTATGAGGTTTATAACAGTCTTCGCATTGTCAGCACTTGCTCTAGAGCAGGGGTCTCCAAACTTTTCAATGTAAGCGCCACATTATATATTTCCCATATTTATGCGGGCCGGAGGAATAAAAAATGAAAAAAACAAAAAACAAATCAGTGCCAGTAATTTAATTTCCTCAAATATTAAAGTATAAACATGGAAAAATTAAAACATATCTTTTTGGAAAAAATCAGGGTAAACTAAATAGATTCCTGCCTTTAGTTTTATGCAACCAAATTAGTGTGACGAATGATACTGTCGTTTTGACTTCAAAATTTCATTAAAATCAGGTTCCAGATTAGATGAGCCAATTATAAGAATTGATTTCAAGTGATCATCAGACAAATTTGCTCGATAGTTAGATTTCACATACTTCATTTTGGAAAAAGTTTGTTCACACAAGTATGTTGAACCAAAAATGGACACAAAACTACAAGCAAACTTTATCAAATTTGGAAACTGATCTGGCTGCAGGCATTTATAAAACTCAATCAGATTTCCTTCTCTATACTTATCTTTCAGTCTGTCATCTGCCTGGAGATCAATAATTTCCATTTGAAATTGAGTTGGAAGATTTTCAGCATTGCAGTCAAATGGATTATGAAAGAGCCTGATTTCATTTGCTTTGGCATCAAGGTCAGCAAATCGCTTCTGAAACTGTTTTTTCAAATCTGAAATTATTTCATTTGCAAATGAAAAAGGAAATTCAACTTTACTTTCTGCATGAAATTTTTCACAACATGGAAAATGAGCAAAATTCTTAACCTTCACCTGGCCTTCAAGTAGCGCAAGTTTTGCTCTGAATGCCTTGACATGAACAAAGTAGTCACTGATCAAATTTGTTTTGCCTTGCAATTTCAGATTCAAGTTATTCATTTGACCTGTCATATTCATATGACCTGTCATATTCATATGACCTGTCATATCTGCAAAAAATGCCAATTTCCAAATCCATTCACATTCTGATAATAATGGCTGAGGTTTATTTTTCTCTGTGAGAAATAAATCAAATTCTAATCTGAGCTCAAAGAAATGCAGCAAAACCTTTCCACAACTAAGCCATCTAACTGCTGTATAACAAGGCAAGTTAACAAACTCCGCATCAATTTCTTTCAAGAAATCACGGAACTGGCGATGGTTGAGTGCATGAGATCTAATGAAATTAACCACAGAAACAACAGGTTTCATGACACAAGACATATCAACATATTTTAGGCACAATGCGTGTTGATGGATAAGGCAATGCAGAAAAATGGGTTTTGAGAATCCTCCAACCTCACAAGCTGTTGTAATTTGCCCAACCAAACCCTTCTTTGTCCCAGACAAATTCTTTCCTCCATCAATTGTCACACACTGCACTTGTTTCCATTCCAGGTTATATTCTGTCATAGTTTTACTTACTTCATTGAAAATGTCCTCTCCAGTTGTTGTGGTGTGCATGCTGTGAACTGATGCTAATTCTTGGCTCACATTAAATTCACTATCAACACCACGAATGAATACTAAGAGCTGAGAAGTATCACACACATCAGTTGATTCATCCAACGCAAGAGAATACCAACAAAATCTTTTTGTTTTTTCCTTTATTTGCCGAATTATGCCTCCTAAATCTTCAATTCTACGAGCAACAGTATTTGACCCAAGACTTATCATTTTGAAGAGGTTTACTTTTTCTGGACATACCTCTCCTGCTGCTCCCACTATACACTCTTTTATGATACTACCATCAGTGAAAGGTTTTCCTTTTTTAGCCAACACATAGGTAACTTTGTAACTGGCTCTAGTTGAATTTTCATTTTCAGATTGGTTCTTACTGAAAACAGCTTGTTGAGAATGCAGACTGTGCTGAAATGATTCAAACTTTTTAGTGCGTTCTGCTCCTGTGATGTGAGAATAACTTGAGCCATGTTTAGATTCATAGTGCCGACGAATATTGTATTCCTTCAGAACAGCAACACTGTCTCTACATATTATGCATAAAGTTTTATCATTTGCTATCACAAAAAAGTACTTTATCTTCCATTCGTCATTGAACCGACGGCACTCACTGTCCACTTTTCTTTTCTTTATCTTTTCCATATCTGAAAACATAAGGGTAAAATAAATGAAATAAATTCTACAGGAAAAAAACAGCCTTGTATATGGTGTTAAAAAGCATAGCATATTATTATAAAGTGGTAAATATTATGGCAACAGCTTTCGTTGATAAACTTAATGGTTACCATTTTACCTATTTTAAACATGCAATATTTTTGGCTACAATAGTATTATTGCTATTTTGTATAACTAAGATAAAGGCATTGTCAAAGTACAGAGAAAAGAATATTGTACAGTGTTTGTGCTCCCTGAAACGGAAGCAGCGAAGCCCCACTCGCCCTTCATCCCCACAATATACAGTTATACACAACTGATTGGTTGTAATGCACAACACATACCTACCAGTATTAGTATCTGTGCGTCACACTATCGAGAGAGAGGAAAACTGACTCGGGTTGAGCGCCACCAGTCAGCAGCCCCAGCTTTGAATAATTCTGCGATGCCATTCGTACGATAATTATTTTTTCAAGGCCACCACACAGGGATTTGTTTGGAGGGCCGGATGAAATTATGTGGCGGGCCGGATGTGGCCCGCGGGCCATAGTTTGGAGACCCCTGCTCTAGAGAGCTGGATGGCATGATTGATGCTAATTTCTTCGCATCTTTTTCTTTTCATAATTTCTTCGTTTGCTAAGTGCAAACATTTCTTGAGAAAAATCTGAAACTTTATAGCTCCCTCTGTCCAATACTAACGAAACAAGTTACAAATAAAAGGTTAAACACTCCATGGCTTACAAAGGGTATACTTAAATCTATTAATGAAAAACATGACTCGAGAAGAAGTATAGGTTAGGAGTCGTCTCCAAAGAATTTTCAAAGAATTACTCACCCATGCTGTCTAAAATAATTAGAAGAGCCAAAATAAATAACTACAAAAATAACTTTACCCAAATTAAGGGCAACATTAAGAAAACATGGAGCATTATCTCCCAAATATTAGGATCAAAAAAGATTTTGAATAAAAACCCAATTCGCCTTTCCAATATCGATGGCGTGCTTTCGGCCTCAGACACTGCTATTGAATTCAATAGGTTCTTTTCATCCATTGGGATATCCCTTGCTCAGGATATTCCATCCTCACTCACTAATATTATAGACTACCTTACAGGTAGCTATTCAGAGACTCTGTACCTAGCTCCCGCTAATTCCTCTGATGTTAATGAGGCAATCCTTTCCCTTAAAACTAAGTCAAGCGCCCTTGATGAGATACCATCTCTAATTTACAAAAAATCCTCTAGATTTCCAGATCCTGCCATAGCATTGCTCTTCAACAAATTACTTGAACTCCAAACCTTTCCAGATATTCTAAAAAAGCGAGAGTAACCCCAGTCCACAAATGTGGTGATCCCACTGATGTCAACAATTACAAACCAATATAAATTCTGCCAACCTTGTCAAAAATATTTAAAAAGCTAATCTACAAGTAGCTTTATTCATATCTAGCCAAACTCAATATACTGAGCTCTTGCCAATATGGTTTCAGACCCAATAAAAACACTAACGATGCACTTATTTTGACACTGTCAACCACCAAAACGTTCTTCTTAAATTACATCATTATGGAGTCTGAGGACACTCCCTGCAATACCTTCAGTCTTACCTTACTGACAGGCTCCAGTATGTTTCTGTGAATAACTCCATTTCCCCTACACTACCCATAAACATTGGTGTTCCACAGGGCAGCATACTTGGCTCTCTCCTTTTTCTCATCTACATTAATGACCTTCAAATGCCTCTCAACACCTCAAACCAATCTTATTTGCTGATAACACAACTTTCATTTTCTCCAGTCCTGACCCGCTTGCTCTAAATGTCTGGCAATACTGAACTAAATAAAGTCCATCTTTGGTTAACTGTTAACAACTCACCCTTAACATTGACAAAACTTTCTATATTTTGTTTGGTAATAAATCCTCAAATGATATTAATCTCAGAATAAACAATATTCAGATCAGAAGTAAAGTTGATGGTAAATTCCTTGGAGTCCTCATCGATAACAAGCTGAATTAACAGGGACACATTCTAAATATAGCAAAATAAGTTTCTAAAACTGTTGGCATTCTTTCTAAGATCAGATATTATGTACCTCGCCCTGCCCTGGTGACGCTCTATTACTCTCCCATCTATCCTTATCTCAACTACGGTATTTGTGCTTGGGGTTCTACTACACAAAATCATTTACGTCCTCTAATTACCCAGCACAAAGCTTCTATTAGAACAATAACTAACTCTGGCGCCAGACTGCATTCGGTACCCCTTACCCAAATCTCTGAATATGTTAGATATTAGGTCACTGCACATCCTCTCATGTGTACTCTATATATTGAACACTCTGAATTGTAATGTCAATCCTGACCTTAAAAACTTCTTAGAAGGTTGTAACAGACCCTATAGGCACTACACCAGAAACAAATACCTATTTGATATTCCAAGAGTACGACTGAATCAAACTAGAAATGCTCTACAAATCGAGGGACCCAGAATGTGGAATGACCTTCCCAATCATGTCAAAGGCTGTACCTCTCTCAACCAGTTTAACATCAAAACAAAGTACTTCCTAATTTACTCCATGTAACCTACCTTACCCCTTAATGTCAACCCGAGTCTTACTACTTTAAACAATATCTTACTATTTTTAAACAATGCTGTTTATTGACCAAATTGTATATTTACTATTTTCTGCCATGTTCCCCCCTTTTTTATTCTTGATTTTTTTCTTCACTATGTATACTTAATGTCAATTAGTATTAAGTTATAGTCTAAGTCATTCCCCCCCCCCAAACCTTGCCCGAAACGCTACGCGTACTAGTGACTTTAGATATTGTATGTACCAGCTTTTTTCTTTCAATCCAACATTATGTTTTAACTCATCTGAAATGTATGTACCAGTCCTAAATAAAGAATCTGAATCTGAATCTAATGGGGGGGTCCGTTTAATTACCCAAAGTTACCACAAGCTACACAAGCTTCACAAAATTTCATGGCAATACGTTAGTAATGAATAAATATAATATATTTACTCATTATAATGTTGATGCTGAATGTACAACACGAAAACACATAATTTTAATCTGAAAAAGTATCTTTTTATAAAGAAATTAGACGAAAATAAAGAGCCGGTGACGCCAAATCAAGTCGACGATCCAAGCATCAATGTTGTGGAGCGTCAATGTTGTGAGCGACTTATCCAACAGATTGTTGCCTGGAGAGTGTATGCTGGCATATCAGCCTCGTGTACACACGTCGCACTTCTCTGCTCAAATTGTCACAAATTGAAATAATGATATAAACTACAATAATGTATAGTTACAATATTATTTAGCATAAATAGCAAGAAAACATTGAAGTTGTATTAAAAAATAGGTGTCTGGAAGTGAAATTAACTCCATTGGACAATAGTTTTGTTATATAGATGCTGATGATTATTCGCGGCTATGCGTTCGCTACTTGAACTACTATGTACTTATTTACGTATCCAGAGATTAGTTCAGAGTAAAACCATGTTTTTTCCAAATTCTACATTACATACCATCATTTTAAGAGATAAATATGTCGTATTTCTTCGTTACTTATATTATGCAAGGAAATTTTGGGGTATGATTAGGTAGCTATGGGTGGCTTTGGGTAAATACATGGACTCGCTCTGGGTGTGTATGTAGAGCCGTACACATTAGCCAATCAATTGTGTAATTAACATGCATTCACATTAATAATACATTCAATAACATCATCATAGGGGTAAATATGTCATATATCTTCATTACTTGTGTAATGTTAAGAAGCCGGGGTAGCACTGGGCAACTATGGATAGCTCTGGGTAAATACATGGACCAACTCTGGGTGTGAGAAGAGCTACACACCAGCAAATCAAGTGTCTAATTAACCATCAAGATTTACATATCAGAAGAAAGGCAAAAATGTTGACATTACTGTGACTACATTTCAAGTAAATATATAATTTATGTGAATGGCATTATATGGTTAAATAAGTAGTACTACATAATCGCCGGTATTCGGACACATGAACACTACATTCAATGTAGTGAATGTAGTGAACTGTTTCCACTGCCTAGTTTCATTACTTTGCATTTACTCGGGTTGATCTTCAACAGCCATTTGTTGGACTATTCACTCAGTCTGTCTAGGTCATCTTGTAGCCTCCAACTAGCATCCTCTGTTTCAATCCTCTTCATAATTTTTGCATCTCAGCAAACATTGAGAGGAACGAATCTATACCCTCTGGGAGATCATTTACATAACCAGAAACAGTATAGGTCCAAGGACTGACCCCTGCGGGACTCCACTTGTAACGTCTCGCCAATCTGAGACCTCACCCCTCACACAGACTCGTTGTCTCCTGTTGCTTAGGTACTCCTTTATCCAATGGAGTACCTTCCCTTTGTGTGTGTGTGTGTGTGTGTGTGTGTGTGTGTGTGTGTGTGTGTGTGTGTGTGTGTGTGTGTGTGTGTGTGTGTGTGTGTGTGAGTGTGTGTGTGTTTGTGTGTGTGTGTGTGTGTGTGTGTGTGTGTGTGTGTGTGTGTGTGTGTGTGTGTGTGTGTGTGTGTGTGTGTGTGTGTGTGAGTGTGTGTGTGTGTGTGTGTGTGTGTGTGTGTGTGTGTGTGGTGTGTGTGTGTGTGTGTATGTGTGTGAGTGTGTACTCACCAATATGTACTCACCTATTTGTGCTTGCAGGATCGAGCATTGACTCTTGGATCCCGCCTTTCCAGCCATCGGTTGTTTACAGCAATAACTTCTGTCCCATTTCCCTATCATACCTAATTTTAAAAGTATGAATAGAGTTTGCTGCCACAACCTGTTCCCCAGGTGCATTCCATTTTTCGACTACTCTCACGCTAAAATAAAACTTCCTAACATCTCTGTGACTCATCTGAGTTTCCAGTTTCCACTCATGTCCCCTCGTTCTGTTATTATTACATGTGAACATTTCGTCTATTTCCACTTTGTCAATTCCCCTGAGTATTTTATATGTCCCTATCATCTCCTCTCTCCCTTCTTTTCTCTAGTGTTGCAAGGTTCAGTTCCTTCAGACGCTCTTCATATCCCATCCCTCGATACTCTGGGACAAGCCACGTCGCAAACCTCTGAACCTTCTCCAGTTTCCTTACGTGATTCTTCAGGTGGGGACTCCATGATGGCACGGCATACTCTAAAACTGGTCTCTCGTAGGCAGTGTAAAGCGCCCTAAAGCCTCCTCAATTAGGTTTTTGAATGAAGTTCTAATTTTCGCCAGTGTAGAGTACGCTGCTGTCGTTATCCTATTTATATGTGCCTCAGGAGTTAGATTAGGTGTCACATCTACTCCCAGGTCTCTTTCTCGAATCGTTACAAGTAGGCAGTTCCCTTTCATTGTGAACTGTCCCTTTGGTCTCCTATCACCTGATCCCATTTCCATAACTTTACATTTACTAGTGTTGAACTCCAGTAGCCGTTTCCCTGACCATCTCTGCAGCCTATTTAAGTCCTCTTGGAGGATCCTACAATCCTCATCTGTCACAACTCTTCTCATTAATTTTGTGTCATCCGCAAACATTGACATGTATGATTCCACTCCTGTAAACATATCATTTACATAAATTAGAAAGAGGATTGGGTCCAGCACCGATCCTTGAGGTACTCCAATCGATACTGTTCGCCAGTCTGACTTCTCGCCCCCTACCATTACCCTCTGGCTGCTTCCTGTTAGGTAGTTCCTCACCCATGCTAGGGCCATTCCGCTTACTCCTGCCTGCCTCTCAAGTTTGTGTAGCAGTCTCATGTGCGGTACTGTATCAAAGGCCTTTTGGTAGTCAAGAAATATGCAGTCTGCCCAGCCTAACATCTCTGAGTCACAGAGATGTTAGGAAGTTTCCTTTTAGCGTGAGAGTAGTGGAAAAATGGAATGCACTTGGGGAACAGGTTTTGGAAGCAAACTCTATTCATAATTTTAAAATTAGGTATGATAGGGAAATGGGACAGGAGTCATTGCTGTAAACAACCGATGGCTGGAAAGGCGGGATCCTAGAGCCAATGCTCGATCCTGCAAGCTCAAATAGGTGAGTACAAACACACACATACACACACACACACACACACACACACACACACACACACACACACACACACACACACACACACACACACACACACACCACACACACACACACACACACACACACACACACCTACATCTCTCCTCTCTCTGTCTGTCTCTCTCTCTCTCTCGCTCTCTCTCTCTCTTTCTCTCTCTCTCTCTCTCTCTCTCTCTCTCTCTCTCTCTCTCTCTCTCTCTCTCTCTCTCTCTCTCTCTCTCTCTCTCTCTCTCTCTCTCTCTCTCTCTCTCTCTCTCTCTCTCTCTCTCTCTCTCTCTCTCTCTCTCTCTCTCTCTCTCTCTCTCTCCTCTCTCCCTCTCTCTCCCTCTCTCCCTCTCCCTCTCCCTCCCTCTCTCTGTCTCTCTTTCATAGGGAAAACATGGAAGGGACACGAACTCGGGGTGCCAAACGCTGGATAACAATCGCGGCCGGAACAAATTCAGAGGATGGGGTGGAACAGGAAGCCTGGATGAAGGAAGAACTCCAGCAAATGTGGGATGAATTCAGTGAAGGACTTAGGTAATGAGGTAGACAGTAGCCAACCTGCAGGATGAATTAAGGGCAGCAAAGGAGGAGATAAGATGCCTGAAGGAGACTTCTCCACAATACCAGACACAAACCGTGCCTCAGGGCGACAGGAATGCTACTGTGGAGGGGACCTCCAAACCTCAGCTCTCATTTGCTGAAATGCTTAAAATGAGCCCTGAAGCTAGGTCTGCAGTTACGGAAGTTGCCATGGAAGTGAGCTCCTCTCAGGAAGCAGACTTTTAGGGCACTTTACACTGCCTACGTGAGACCAGTCTTAGAGTATGCCGCGCCATCATGGAGCCCCCATCTTGAAAAAACACATAAGGAAACTGGAGAAGGTTCAGAGGTTTGCGACGAGGCTTGTCCCAGAGTTACGAGGAATGGGATATGAAGAGCGTCTGAAGGAACTGAATATTACGACACTAGAGAAAAGAAGGAAAAGAGGAGATATGATAGGGACATATAAAATACTCAGGGGAATTGACAAAGTGGAAATAGATGAAATGTTCACACGTAATAATAACAGAACGAGGGGACATGGATGGAAACTGGAAACTCAGATGAGTCACAGAGATGTTAGGAAGTTTTCTTTTAGCATGATAGTAGAAGAAAAATGGATTGCACTTGGGGAACAGGTTATGGAAGCAAACTCTATTCATAATTTTAAAATTAGGTATGATAGGGAAATGGGACAGGAGTCATTGCTGTAAACAACCGATGGTTGGAAAGGCGGGATCCAGGAGTCAATACTCAATCCTGCAAGCACAAATAGGTGAGTACAAATAGGTGAGTACACACACACTCACACACACACACACACACACACACACACACACACACACACACACACACACACACACACACACACACACCTACATCTCTCCTCTCTCTCTCTGTCTCTCTCTCTCTCTCTCTCTCTCTCTCTCTCTCTCTCTCTCTCTCTCTCTCTCTCTCTCTCTCTCTCTCTCTCTCTCTCTCTCTCTCTCTCTCTCTCTCTCTCTCTCTCTCTCTCTCTCTCTCTCTCTCTCTCTCTCTCTCTCTCCCTCTCCCTCCTTCTCCCCCCTCTCTCTGTCTCTCTCTCTCTCATAGGGAAAACATGGAAGGGACACGAACTTGGGGTGCCAAACGCATAAAGACAATCGTGGCCGGAACAAATTCAGAGGATGGGGTGGAACAGGAAGCCTGGATGAAGGCAGTACTCCAGGAAATGTGGGATGAATTCAGTGTAGGACTGAGGGTAATGAGGGAGACAGTTGCCAACCTGCAGGATGAATTAAGGGCAGCAAAGGAGGAGATAGGATGCCTGAAGGAGACTTCTCCACAATACCAGACACAAACCGTGCCTGGTATTGTGTCGTTCCGTTCCTGTCTCCCTGGCATTCCTGTCAGGGAGACAGGAATGCTACTGTGGAGGGGACCTCCCACACCTCAGCTCTCATTGGCTGAAATGCTTAAAATGAGCCCTGAAGCTAGGTCTGCAGTTAAGGAAGTTGCCTTGGAAGTGGACTCCTCTCAGAAGCAGCTAGATGTACTAGCCGGCTGATAGAGAGAAAAAGAGCAGTAGTAGTAGCAGGCATTAAGAGCAAACAGGGACCAGACCAAAGGAGCGGAGAGACAAGGACAAAATATAGTTAAATAGATCCTTAAAGATGTAAGAATGGAGGGAACTGAACAAAATGTTGAATAGGTTTTCAGGCCTGGAAAGTACACAAGGACAGAGACCGAATGATAAGGTGGTATTCATGAGCGAATTCACGAAAGAGGAACTGTTAGAAAGGAAGTGCTGTCTAGCAAATGTAGAGAAATTCAAAAAAGTATTCCTGCAGAGGAATATGACAAGGGAAGAGAGAAAGCAGGCAGCAGACGCAAGGAAGGAGCGCAGGGAGAGAAATGAATCAGGGAGCCACAACCCCGATCCCTACAATCCAGAGGGGGAGTGGGGAACCCTCCTCAAACAGTGCACTAGGCACAGGGAGTGCGGCACCACCCCCACATTCTACCCAACAGACAACCTACCTGCCCCAACCCCTGTCAGCTCCCCACTAAGTACCCACCTAAGGCACCCTTCCCCCACCCACCCCCTCCTCCCACTCCCCCTCGCCCCAGGACCTCCCTTCTCCCCATCCCCCAAGCCCTCACTTCTCCCACATGCCCTCCTGTCTCTCCCACCCACAAGCCCTACGTTTTCCCCTGCCTCCCCCTAAGCCCCTCACTCTCCCCCACCCCACCTAAGCCTTCCCCTCTCCACCACTCTCCAAAACCCTCCCCTCTTCCTCACTCACCTCAGCCTTCCTTTCCCACCACGCCCCCCAAGCCCTTTGCCCCTTTACTGCCCCCCCAAACCCCCCCCTTCTCCCCATCCCCCCAAACCTCCTCCTCCTCTCACCCCCCACAACCCTCCCCCTCTCACCCCCCCCCCCCCTCTCACCCACCCCCCCAACACTTCCCCTCTCACCCATCGCCCCTACCCTCCCCCTCCTCCCCACCCCCAATCCCTTCCTCCTCCACCAGTCTCCCATACCAGATCCTCCCAGCACCCACTCACCCCAGACCCCACAGGTCTTCCCCAGAGGAGAAGCAGAAGAGAGTCAGTTTCAGGGTAATGTACTCGAACATAGATGGGATCACAAGCAAGGCAAGTGAACTAAGGGAAAGAGCACAAGAAGTGAACGCAGATGTAATCAGACTCACTGAAACAAAACTCTCTGGAATCATAACAAATTCCGTGTTTCCCTAGGAGTACACAGTAATAAGGAAAGAGAGGGAAGGTAGGGGAGCAGGCGGAGTGGCCATACTTATGAGAAAGGAATGGAGTTCATGAAGAGCAGGCACCATGACAATGGGAGGACCAAGGATAGTAGTAGCAGTAATATATAACCCTCCACCAAATGACAGAAGACCCAGTCAAGAGTACAAAAACAACAACATGGCAGTTAACACTATAAATGAGAGGGCAGCCTCTGCTGCCTGTAGAAATAGATCCCACCTGCTCATCATCGGGGACTTCAAGCACTGAAGGATTGATTGGGAGAACAAGGAACCGCATGGAGGCGAGGATAAGTGGAGAGCCAAACTACTGGAGGTGGTGACTAGAAACTTCTTAACCCAGTATGTCAGTGAACCCACAAGGATGAGAGGAAATGACAAACCAGCGAGACTCGACCTGGTCTTCACCCTGAACGACTCTGATATAAGAGAAATCGGTTTTGAGGACCCAGTAGGAATGAGTAACCACAGTGTACTGGTGTTTGAGTACCTGATTGAAAAAAGGTTATTGAACTCTAGGAGGAATACCAAAACCAAAAGGTTAGCATACCGAAAGGGAAACAATGAGGAGATAAGAAAATTCCTAAAAGATATAGCTTTGGAGACAGAGCTCAGGGAAAAGACGGCCCAAGATATGATGGACTACATCACGCAAAAGTGCAAGGACGCAGCAAACAAGTTTGTCCCAGCCCAAAAGGAAAACAGGTAAATGAAGATGAGAAACCCATGGTTTAATCAGAGATGTAGGCTAGCTAAGCAGCAAAGTAAAAGGGCATGGAGAAACTATAGGAGCAACAGGACACTGGAGAGCAGAGAAAGATACCAGAATGCCAGGAATGAATATGTCAGGATGAGAAGAGAGGCAAAAAGACAATACGAAAACGACATCGCAAGCAAGGCAAAGACTGAGCCTAAATTGCTGCATAGCCACATCAGGAGAAAAACAACAGTAAAGGAACAGGTTATGAAATTAAGGATAGGGGCAAAAGGATTCACTACAAACGACAAAGAACTGTGTGAGGAACTGAATAAGAAATTCCAAGAGGTCTTCACCTTAGTGCAAGGAGAAATCCCAGAGATAAGAGAGGGAATAGCTTACCTGGAACCACTGGAAGAGTTTGAGATTACCAGCGGGGAAGTAAGGAAGTGTTTACTAGAGTTGGATGTGACAAAGGCTATAGGCCCAGATGGAATCTCCCCTTGGATACTAAAGGAAGGAGCAGAAGAACTGTGCCTCCCGCTCTCCATGGTGTATAACAAATCACTGGCAACAGGGGAACTGCCAGAAATTTGGAAAGCAGCTAACGTAGTCCCGATATACAAGAAAGGGGATAGACAGGAGGCACTGAATTACAGGCCAGTGTCCCTAACCTGCATACCATGCAAGCTGATGGAAAAGATTGTGCGAAGAAAGCTAGTGGAGCACCTAGAGCGAAAGAACTTTGTAACACAGCACCAACATGGATTCAGGGATGGCAGGTCCTGCCTCACAGGGCTACTTGAATTCTACGTCCAGGCAACAAAAATAAGGCAAGAAAGAGAAGGGTGGGCAGACTGCATATTTTTGGATTGTCAGAAAGCCTTTGATACCGTGCCACACAAGAGGCTAGTAAAAAGCTGGAGATGCAGGCTGGAGTGAAAGGGAAGGTACTCCGTTGGATACAGGAGTACCTAAGCAACAGGAGACAACGAGTCAGTGTGAGGGGGTGAGGTCTTAGATTGGCGAGACGTTACGAGTAGAGTCCCGCAGGGGTCAGTCCTTGGACCTATACTGTTTCTGATATATGTAAATGATCTCCCAGAGGGTATAGAATCGTTTCTCTCAATGTTTGCCGATGATGCAAAAATTATGACGAGGATTGAAACTGAGGACGATAGTAAGAGGCTACAAGATGACCTAGACAGACTGAATGAATGGTCCAACAAATGGCTGTTGAAGTTCAACCCGAGTAAATTCAAAGTAATGAAACTAGGCAGTGGAAACAGGAGGCCAGACACATGATACAGAATAGGAGATGAAGTACTTAATGAAACGAACAGAGAGAAAGATCTAGGAGTTGATATCACACCAAACCTGTCTCTTGAAACCCACATAAAAAGAATAACGTCTGCGGCATATGCGAGGTTGGCTAACATCAGAACAGCGTTCAGGAACGTGTGTAAGGAATCATTCAGAATCTTGTACACCACATATGTAAGACCAATCCTGGATTATGCGGCCCCAGCATGGAGCCCGTATCTTGTCAAGCACACGACGAAGCTGGAAAAAGTCCAAAGCTATGCCACTAGACTAGTCCCAGAACTAAGAGGCATGAGTTACGAGGAAAGGCTGCGGGAAATGCACCTTACGACACTGGAAGACAGAAGAGTTAGGGGAGACATGATCACAACCTACAAAATCCTCAGAGGAATCGACCAGGTAAACAAGGATAAACTATTCAACACTGGTGGGATGCGACCAAGGGGACACAGGTGGAAACTGAGTACCCACATGAGCCACAGAGACATTAGAAGGAACTTTTTCAGTGTCAGCGTAGTTAACGGATGGAATGCATTAGGCAGTGATGTGGTGGAGGCTGACTCCATACACAGTTTCAAATGTAGATATGATAGAGCCCAGTAGGCTCAGGAATCTGTACACCAGTTGATTGACAGTTGAGAGGCGGGACCAAAGAGCCAAAGCTCAACCCCCGCAAGCACAATTAGGTGAGTACACACACACACACACACACTGGGAACACTACAGGAGGCCGGTGGCTGTGTGAACAGCACTCTGGGCACGTAATCCTGTGGCCCGGGTTCGATTCCAGGCACCGGCAAGAAACAATGGACAGAGTTTCTTTCACCCTGATGTCCCTGTTACCTAGCAGTATATAGGTACCTGGGAGTTAGACAGCTATTTCGGGCTGCTTCCTGGGTGTGTGCATGTAGAGAAAAAAATAATTAGCTAGTTAGTAGTTAGGAACAGTTGATTGACAGATGAGAGGTGGGCCGAAAGAACATAGCTCAATCCTTGCAAGCACAACTAGGTGAATACACAACAATGAAGTAGCCCGTAACACCTGTCTAACTTTCAGGTACCTATTTACTGCTAAATAACAGGAACATCAGGGTCAAAGAAACTCCATGATCGAACCCGAACCCTAGGATTACGAGTCCAGAGTGCTATCCACCCAGCTATCAGGCCCCTTAAGTCTGTGTGTGTGAGTGTTTGTGTGTGTGTGTGTGTGTGTGCTCACCTAATTGTACTCACCTAGTTGTGTTTACTTGGGTTGTGCTTCTGCTCTTTGGTTCCATCTCTCGACTGTCAGTCAACTGATGTACAGATTCCTGAGCCTACTGGCCTCTATCATATCTACATTTACAACTGTGTATGGCGTCTGCCTCCACCACATCACCGCCTAAAGCATTCCATTTGTTAAATACTCTGACACTGAACAAATTCTTTCTAACGCCCCTGTGGTTCATTTGGGCACTCAGTATCTACCTGTGTCCCCGTGTTCGAGTACCATCCATGCTAAATAATTTATCATTATCTACTCTGTCAATTTTTTTGAAAATTTTATAGATAGTGATCATTGTGGGAACCGACCTGTGAGATTTATAATTAATTTATATGAATTTATATAGAATGTATATTTACATTAATTTATATACTTCGATAGCAATTTGTATGATGATAAGTGGACTGTATTTCTGCAATAATCTCACAAATCGATCCTCTACACATTATGGGGGGTTTATATTAAATTTATATATGCAGCCAATCAAACTACAGTATTAACTACACATTAGTTTACATTGAAGAGGTTCCTTATCTTATTGTACAGCAGGCCTTAGTCCACCAGGTATAACCAGGATGTAGACACGAAATTATCCTCTTTGAGGTAGCTTCCATCACCCAGTAACTGGTACACAAAGCTTGCTTCCTCGTCTTCACCTGTCAAAAGGGCGCTAGCTATGAAGCCAGAATCCTAATATATGACAGCTATATCAGAGAAAATACTGTACAAGGAACCATAAAGACCTAGGCTTAACCCTTACACTGCTCAGGGGTCATATGGACATTTACACCCCTATGCGCAAGAAAAAAAAAATTCAAATTTTTTCGTCTTCTAAACATGTTAATTTGAGTCTCCTGAGCACGGGAAAAATAATAAAAAAATTCTATTATACATACCAATGACACAATTGAGCCGAGAAGTTGGCCGATGACGTCACAGAACGTGAGCGCTCAAGGCTGCTGCGTCAGCCAGCTGTCACTCACGGCCGCTCACGCAGCCCGAGTTGCCGCGAATTTATTTTCGCAGAATTATTTACAGTATTCTTGGGTCATTTTACTCAATTTTTTTCACTAGTATTGTTCCAATTATTAGCAATAGACGTTGTATTATAATAAAAATGGTATAAACTCACTAGGCGCTCACATATTAGTGTCACAAGTATGCCCACCAAAATGGTATAATTTACAGGAAATATTCAATGTATTTGGGTTTTTTTCAATATAAACACAAAAATAAACTTGATATGTACATTTATTTACCAAAGAATTACACATTTAGTACTCCAGGAGACTGTGATACTGTGCGAAACAGTGGATATGGCACAGAGGGACGGCACATGCTTCGCACCATGTCAACACCAATTTACGTTTCTGTGGCCTCAATTTGGTACTGGAACACACAACACACCGACGCTGGCCTGCTGCACGAGCTCCAGTTGGTGGTAATTTCTTGATTTGATGTATCAGAAAGGCCTCCCTGTAAGCGAGCCTGGGTGCAGGAGCATGGTTCAGTATTGGGTCTCGAATGGGTCTTTATATACCAGGTGTGTCCTTGCCAAATTTACCTAGCAACTGTTTCACAACTTGAAAACTGAACGAACGGAAATATGGTTTTCTACCTGTCTTCACAAGAAACATATTGTAACTGTTCAGCATTGTTACATCAATAAGGTGAAAAACCATTTTCTTTGTCCACTTCACTGTTTTACGTACACACTCTACAGCACCCACCATCATGTCACATTTATCAACTAAACGCATGTTGATGTTGTAGTTCATCACACAATCTGGCTTGTATATTATTTGCTTTGTTGTTCTGTTCACCTTGCCACTGTCTACCATTGTACCAGGGTGAATGGTGGTCAACATGTTCACTTCACGTATGTCTTTCCACTGCACTGAAAGCATTGCACCACTTTTTCTTACCTCGCAGTCACCTACTTGCATAGCAGTATCAAACACAGGCATTTCCTTTTGTTTTGGCTTTACTGTTCCACACACTCCAGTCTTATTATCCAGCAAGAATTTTGTTAGCAAGGGACTGGTATAATTGTTATCTGTGTACAATATGTGGCTCTTGTTCAGATATGGTGCAAGCAGTGACTTCATCACACTACCTGAGAAGCCATGTTCATCATTAGCAGGAATATCTACATTTGTGGCTGAATAAAGTATCATGTGTAACACCATTCCTGATTCACAGTCACAGAGCACAAAGAATTTCAGTCCAAATCGGTGACGTTTTGAGGGAATATACTGCTTGAAGGCAGCATGTCCTTTGAAAAGCACAAGGGATTCATCAATAACCAGCTTCTGAGCTGGTACGTAGTAATCTCGGAACTTTCCAATCAGGTCATTTAGCATGTGCCTCACCCTCCAAAGCCTATCATCCTGTGTCTCGTCAGCATTATTTGCAAAATGAATGCACCGTAGGATCAACAGAAATCTGTCTCGGGACATATATTTCCCGAACAATGGTGTTGGAACAGAGTTGTCTTTGCTCCAATAATCTGAAATTACGTGTTTCACACAATGTTTCATCAACATGCAAATTGCAAAAAACACATACATCTCATCAGCAGTTGTCTCTTTCCAACGCTGTAGTCGCGAAAATTCTGAAACTTCCTCACCTTCGATGAGATCAGCAGCAAGTCTGTTCGTTTCGTGAACAATGTGTTTCATTAGCGGCTCATCGAAATATGCAGTAAAGAAGTCCATTTCACACATTTCGTCACCAGTATCAGGGAAAAGATCAGTAATTCCCACATCTCTGTTATCAAAGTCGGGAATTTGTGGAACAAAATCTTCCCCATCACTCCACACACACAAACCTGCTGCCTTCCGAGAGCCATTAGCTGCACCACGGCGAGGAATCCGGGGACCAGTAGCTGAAGCAGGCATTGTAACAGTAGGGGCAGGAATGGTAGATGAGGAAAAAGATGTGAAACATGAGGGAATTTGTTCCTCATTGTCGCCATATTGTCCCATGCGGCGGCGCTTGGCTGGGCGGCCAGCTGATGCGGCGAAACTTGAACTGGCACTAGCAGATGGGGTAAAACTATTCTCCGACTCTTCATCACTAAAGCCTGAGAAAGATTCACTTGTTTCAGACTCGTCAATCGTATCATAAACGTGCAGTGGTATAGATGAACGACGTGCTTGGGCACGAGGTGGTGTTGAGTGGTGTTGAGTAGTAGCCTCGAGAGGCATCCTCACCCTCGTGGCACCCAAATGTTCGCCCTCACTATCCGTTGTTTCGATTTCTTCTGGCTGGGTATAATCTTCATCTATATCTGAGTCATCAATATCAGATTCATCAACGTCCTTGAACAATTCATCTGCAATTTCGTCTTCGGTCAAGGACTGCGCGGCACGGATCGCTGGGCGAGGTCGCACGCTGGGTCGTGATGCGCTCGCCATGGTGTCTGGCCACTAACTAAGGCCTGTGAAACAAAGGAGGCCTGCTCTGGATTTTTTTTCAAAATGGCGTCTGTTTACAATCGCCCCTGGCTACGGTATGGGTGACCCCTTTACACCGCGGGACGTTTGAATCGTGCCTGGCACCCTTTGGCGTATATATACGCCATGCGCACGGTGGGACATGTTACTCATGGCGTATATATACGCCATGCGCAGTTTAAGGGTTAATTACCTTTTATTAAGAGGCAGTTCGTATTCTATCCGGCTCACCCTATCTACTGACATTAATGGCCAAAAATGCTTAGATAAATGGGTTTCGGCAGAACACTTAGCTTGTATTTGTTGACAGCGTGTTGATAATGGTACACCTTTGGTTTCCATAACACTTCGTCCAAGAGAAATTAACAGGAGCCGCATTTGCTCCCGTGCGCCTCTGTGGTCTAACAATAATAATGGCTGACCACTCCCTCCTCACTGACGCTACTGGCCTACATTGTCCAGATGACAGTAAGTGATAGAAGGGTCACATTTACTCTATTTTAATTCTGATAATTAAGTTAATTTATATGAGATGTTTTTATGATGGTAAAGTCCAAAGACTAATGTATTTAAGAATAATTCCCACCATAATAGGTGGTGAATTTAATAGTATGTGGTAATGATATCCTGTTTTCTATAGACGGAAATTCCACTACAAGTTACATTTTCTATGAGTTAACTTGTTTATACAACACAGCAATATTATCTGCCTGTATGATATTATTAAATGGTGTCGGATTTTCCGACATAATTCCCCGGGGGCTGCTCATGGGTCGAAGTCCTATTTAGAACAGACGAACACCGATACTCCTCCTTCGAATTATTAGATTAATTTGATGTTAGTAGTTAGTAATCACACATTTGTGCGTCTGTTTGTACAGGACGGATGTCCCGTAATAGAGTTGCAGGGGTTAGAAGTCTAATGCGATTTCATTTCCCTGTTAACTCTTGAAAGGCTAAAATTCAAGCCTAAATACATATTATTTCACCCAGAAGACTGAATGTGATCAAGTACTACAGTCAAGTATGATTCAGGGACTGCAGTGAGATCAGTGACATTAGATTTAACGTGAAGCTTGTTCAGGTAACTAGTCACTGATATATAAACACTGAGGCCCATGGAATACATCTTGATTAAATAATAAATGTATCAAATCAGTCATCAGATTTATTGGGGTTTAATTTAGTTAATTGATTCAGAAGATTGAATAGCTCATCATTAAAGTAAAGTATGGTTCTGAGACTGCAGTGGGTTCAGTGACATTGGTCGCAGTGACTTGTAACTGTTTAGGCTACTGTTCACTGATTTGCCACTGAGGCCTCATGAACTCATCTTCAGCTTTAAATGATGATACTAACATCAACCTCTGTTGGTATAGTCAGCTGTAATCTCTTTAGTATAATGCTGCTGGAGAAATATAATCAGCTGACAAATTTAGACTTCTATTGGTATTGTTTATCTGCAGCCATAGGTTTCCTCAGGCTTAATACTGAGCCTGAGAGTAATTTATCTCCTGCAAAATTTAACATGGTTATGCCCTGATATTTAGTAGGGCTACCAATGAATTGATGGTAGTAGTCTGTCCCCACAAGGAGAGCTATTTGGCATTTCATTTGCTCAAATTTACCTGCAGCTGCTTGATAATAGCTTTCGAGGTCAGCATAATCAACTTGAGATCGTTGTGACAAATCTTCACATTTCTTGATCTGTCTTGTTAAGTGGCCTTTAAGACCTGCAAGGGTTCTTTTCATTCTCCCTGCATTATCCATACTGGCTAGTTGGTGAAGCCTTGTGGGACTTGTACTTGGGTCGCTGATAATACTGAACAAGCACTAATGGTAGCCTAGGGTAAAATTCTGCACTCACTAGGCAATAATCCTACCTCTACTAGAGGTTAGCACTTAAAATTAATACACGTTATATATATATATAATCATACACACTAATGATTTGAGTGATAAACCAGTGTCATGGAAGTACCTTTAGGTTAGCTCTTCTATATCACCCTAGGATGGTATAGACACTAATTAATCACTCAAAGGTGTAATGATCATAAGTAAATTATTATATATACACAACTCAACTCGAGTTGATAAAAATTACACCCAAAATAGGGTCTGCACCATTCATTAATGGTGCTAGGTTGTTTAATATAGTACAACTAGACTATGGTAATGGGACTAGGATGAACAATAAATAGTTCAACTAGTCAATGGTAATATCCTATCCTGTTGTGGGTTGGCAATTAGTAAATATTATACTGTGATCACTAGTGCAATATATTAAATAATTCTCTATTTTGGAGAAATAATATACACAATTATTGATAATAGCCTCTTAATTAGCCTCTATGAAACTTCTAATATTATCAAGAAGTATTAAATATTATTAGTGACCTCGCGAAATAAACTCCACAAAATTCGTGGATAATCTCTCGTGAAATTTAACACCACGAAATCCGTGAACAATCTCGCGAAGACACAGCCACTAATTTGGCTGGCTTCAATATTAGCGCTGTCAATTCACAGAATAACACGCCACCAAATCTGTGGGTGTGCATGAAACCGCTGATAAGGCTGAACTCAGCTGGGGGGCTCCTGAGCTCGCTCGAGGCAACACCGCCGTCTTTGACTGCTTTGTATAAATCACACTGCACTAGTATAATTAATTAATCCACTGGTTAACTGGTTCATCCGGTACTAAGATGACCAAATAATCTGTCATCCGACTCGAAGATGACCAAATAATGTGGGTTCAAAGGACCAAATATCCGGTTCGAAGGACCAAATAATGTGGGAACCGACCTGTGAGATTTATATTTATTTAATTTATATGAATTTATATAGAATGTATATTTACATTAATTTATATAATTCGATAGCAATTTGTATGATGATAAGTGGACTATATTTCTGCAATAATCTCACAAATCGATCCTCTACACATTAGGGGGGGGTTTATATTAAATTTATATATGCAGCCAATCAAACTACAGTATTAACTACACATTAGTTTACATTGAAGAGGTTCCTTATCTTATTGTACAGCAGGCCTTAGTCCACCAGGTATAACCAGGATGTAGACACGAAATTATCCTCTTTGAGGTAGCTTCCATCACCCAGTAACTGGTACACAAAGCTTGCTTCCTCATCTTGACCTGTCAAAAGCTATGCTATGAAGCCAGAATCCTAATATATGACAGCTATATCAGAGAAAACACTGTACAAGGAACCATAAAGACCTAGGCTTAATTACCTTTTATTAAGAGGCAGTTCGTATTCTAACGGGCTCACCCTATCTACTGACATTAATGGCCAAAAATGATTAGATAAATGGGTTTCGACAGAACACTTAGCTTGTATTTGTTGACAGCGTGTTGATAATGGTACACCTTTGGTTTCCATAACACTTCGTCCAAGAGAAATTAACAGGAGCCGCATTTGCTCCCGTGCGCCTCTGTGGTCTAACAATAATAATGGCTGACCACTCCCTCCTCACTGACGCTACTGGCCTACATTGTCCAGATGACAGTAAGTGATAGAAGGGTCACATTTACTCTATTTTAATTCTGATAATTAAGTTAATTTATATGAGATGTTTTTATGATGGTAAAGTCCAAAGACTAATGTATTTAAGAATAATTCCCACCATAATAGGTGGGGAATTTATAATAGTATGTGGTAATGATATCCTGTTTTCTATAGATGGAAATTCCACTACAAGTTACATTTTCTATGGGTTAACTTGTTTATACAACACAGCAATATTATCTGCCTGTATGATATTATTAAATGGTGTCGGATTTTCCGACAATCATTTCTCCACTCTTCTGTCTTCCAGTGTCGTGAGGTTTAGTTCCAGTAATCCTCATAGCTCATACCTCTCAGCACAGGGACTAACCTGGAGGTATACCTATGAACCTTTTCTAACTTCGTTTTGTGTTTTACTAGATATGGACTCCACCCTAGAGCCGCATACTCCAGTATTGGTCTGACACATGAGGCATGCAAGGTTCTGAATGATTCCCTACAAAAGTTTTTAAAGGCAATATTTATGTTTACGAGCGTTGCATATGCCGCTGATGTTATCCTTTTAATGTGGGTTTCAAAGGACAGATCTGATGTGCTATCAACCCCAGATGTGTCTCTCTTTCTGTCTCCTGAAGTATTTCCTCTCTCAGCTGGTACATTGTGTTTGGCCTCCTGCTCCCCACGCCTATTTTCATCACTTTGCACTTGCTTGAGTTAAACACACACAAACTAAACGGTGGTGGTGGTAAACTGCAGGTTTACTTCGTTTCATAGTGGCGATTAATGATTGGTTCAATATGGGTGAAAATTAATAGGAGATAATGTATGGTCCCACAAAAGGTTTTCTGCACTTTCATTCATATGTTTAATATACGATCTTAGACTAGAAATAATAAATTTTTGGAAAATAGGAATATATGTTGTTGTTGTTGTTGTTGTTGATTTAGGGGCGACGACGATCGTGGGATTGGATGCGCCCTGGCATACCCATTTAGGGATAATCTCAAATCCTAATGTGAAAACAAAGATGCGAATCATCAGACATTAAGATGCCTCACATCAAAGAAACGCACAGTCAGGCAGATGACTGGGGAGTCCCAGGAGTTTCTCAGGATAACAAGCACCAGCTCCTCTCCACACAGAGGACACCAGATAGCAAAACCAAAAACTTATTCCCCCAACTAAAATGCAAAAAAGTCATCCGGTGCCCCCCCCCCCACGCCGAACAGATGCAAGTCACTCACCATGGCCGAGGGAACACCAGAAGCCCACCAAGACCCTCCAACTCCCGGTACCTCTCAGCCAAGTTGGCGCCAGACACAGTCACCCCACCAGGAGAACCAGCCAGAAAACGTTCAACATATATCAACAATCCCATGACCCAAGGCGATATGTGTGCCAGGTGTGGTACAAACCTGACCATTGAATAGAAATGCCAAACGACAGTATCAAATTCAAAATCGTGATTACAAAAATTGATGCAGTGGCTCCCAGGTAGAGGAGGTGTCCAGACGTCAGCTCGTCGTCAAGGTTGAACCAGGAGTCCAATGGGAATATATGAAAATGGGATTAAATTTTTAATCATTGAAAATGGTATTAAATTTTTAATCATTGAAAATTGGCATTAAATATGTAACGATCGAAAAAGGGTTTATTGAGGGATGATGAAGACTGGCCGGCTGATGACGTCATTGAACAGTAGGGATGATTGGAACCGTGAGTAACCAAGGTAGCTAAATTTAGGGATGACTATGACAAAGTGTCGCAAAAACTCTTCCTGGGCTACAGCAAAGCATTGCCAAGGCAACTAAAAATGTTCCGAAAAACGACGAAGTGTCAAAGAGGTAACTAAAACTTCTTATAACTAACTATAACTAACTAACTTATAACTAAGGTAACTAACTTCTTTTATGTGCTAGACATATGCTGTATTGTGATTACCAATTTTTGTCAACTACCATTCAAGCTGTCATTGCAATCAATCTTATATTGTTTCTGCTGTATTGTGCCTACCAATTTTTGTCAACTACCATTCAAGCTGTCATTGCAATCAATCTTAGCTACCTATGCGCTTTAATATACTGTACCTACAATTTTCTCTCATCTTTTTTTCATTCCATGTAACTGTTATCATTTTTTTTGTCTATAAATTTTGCAAGTATTTACCTACTTAAAATTCTCTTAGATTAAGGACCTGCCCGAAACGCTGCGCGTACTAGTGGCTTTACAAGACTGTAATTACCATATTATGTATCCTCACATTCCCAATGTACCTTCTTGTATATGCATAAATAAATAAATAAATAAATAAATAAAAAATTATCCGGATAACGATGAAGTGTCGCCGAGGTAGCTAAAAATAACCCGATAACGATGAAGTGCCGCTGAGGTAACTAAAATGTCCCGAACAACGACGAAGTGTCACATGGTAACTGAAAATGATCCGGATAACGATGAAGTTTCGCAGGGGTAACTAAAAATGACTCAAACAATGACGAAGCATTGCAGAGGTAACTAAAAATGTCCTGGAAAACAGTGAAGCGTTCCCAAGGTAGCTAAATAATTACCCAGACAATGACGAAGCGTTGCCAAGGTAACTAAAAGAGACCCAGACAATAATAAAGTATGGCGGAGGTAGCTAAAAATGACCCGGACAATGATGAAGCGTCACAAAAAGCAAAACGCTTCGTCATTGTCCTGGTTTTTACTACTCTTCCATACACGTACTAGCATAATTTATGAACACCTAACAAAAATTACAAGCAATTCTTCCTCTGCCACAGAGTATCAGTAGTCCTTCCATCTTCCAACATTCGAATAAAATAAGCTACCGGCTAGATTTCACCATCAGACAGTCTGAGAATAGGTTGTTCAGTCAGCTTGCTCTTGAATGTTGAGAATGCCAAGTTCTCCATTCTTGTCCAAACTACTTTCGATGGTGCAATCTTCTTGGGCAGATTAGTGAGGAGGATCGCTATGGACGCAAAATACAAGATAAACTACCCATAGCAAGTCCCATAAATAGTCTAATCTGCGTCTTTATGATGGGTGGAGTGGATTCTCTGATCTGGGTGATCTTCTCTGACAGCCGCCTGATGCGCCCTCCCCACGTCACTTGGCTAAAGAACCTCACATACTTGAGCCGCAATTCACACTTTGGATGACAACACAAATGTGACCCATATGGCCCTCAGGGGACCCTCAGTTGTGGTGTGTGGTCCCTATTGACAACACAAATGTGACTCACATGGCCCTCAGGGGACCCTCAGTTGTGGTGTGTGGCCCTCACGACAACACAAATGTGACCCATATGGCCCTCGGGGGACCCTCAGTTTGACCTGCTTGCTCTAGATGGTTCAGTCATGGGTCTCTTACTGGAGTTCACATGTGGACGGATCACAGTTACAAATGAGAAGCCAAGATGGTGGCCAGAGCTATTCGTCCAACCTTTAGAACTACTTAAAAGCACTCCATGTTTAGAATAAACTACTACTGCAATGTGGTTTACGATACAAGACTCACTTGTTCCTTTGATGGAATTTTACTCAATTGATGACTTTCATAAATCACGATCAAGGGCACTTTACACTGCTTGTTGCATCTGGGTGAACAGTCGTGATATCCTTGTTATCGTCAATTGCACTCTGTTGTAAATATTTATTCAGCTGAATTTTGTGCCACTTGTTGGTTATTTATGGTGATTTGGTGTTAACTTTACATTGCCTAATACTTTTTACAATGCAGTAAAGATTTTGGCTTCTTAGATATTCACACACTTATCACTCTGACTGGGAATGTTTGGGCGACGTGGAGTCATGCACTATTAAGCTCTCAATCTTTGTCTCTCGATTCTAACCAGTAAGAGAACCGCTGTTATAATAGCGTGGGTTCATTAACCTTCTCATAGGTCATCAAAGGTAATGTGGGTAGGTAATGTTATGACTACGTCATGGTTAACAAAGTTTGACCTGACCTGACTACCTCATCCCTTGCCACTGCCTGGGGCAGAAGGTCACGTTGTTGTTGTTCTAGATTTAGCTACTCAGAACGAAATGTCCATGTAGCACGGGCTATAGTGAGTCCGTAATTGAGTTCGGTTATTCGCAATAACCTTGTTGCTCTGATATTTGGGTCAAAGTTTTATATGGAGGTGGGGTTTCCTCCTTTTTCCCTGTTTCTTTTTCGTTTCTGTTTTAGTCGTGTTTTAATAACACGACATGATGGCGGATGTAGGTGCAGAATGTTCACTAATGAGTCCCATTCTTTAACGGCTTTTCTAATCATTGTAGTGGCTGTGGAATATGCATCTAATGCAGCTGCTGTCGTTGGATTAATGTTTAGTTTGATGCACAGGGCTTCAGTAGCTTCACATTCCAGTAAGTAGTGCAATAGTGGCGCCTCTGCTTCTAATGCACAGATGTGACACTCTTTAACTATTGGGCTTATTACCACCCAGCAGCATTTGTAACCAAGGCCTAGTATGTGTATGGCTACTGCAATGTCTCTGGATATCTTTTTGTCAGGTTGAAAGAGGAGTACCCAGTGGCTTGTTCGTATCATATCGCAGTGGATCTTCTTTCCGCTACTTTGGCTCTGAGGCGACTTTTGATGGTTGGGAGTATTTATTTTCTTCTTGATTTGCTCTTTAATCTGTGAGAAACTTGGAGGTATTTGAACCTGTACAACTGGTAGAGCAGTGGCAGTTTTTGCTAGTGAGTCTGCCTTTTCATTACCATTTATGCCAATGTGACTTGGTATCCAATTTAGGGTGATTGATAGCCCTAGATTATGGGCTTCTTTTCCTATACCTTGGATTTTTGTGAGGAGTTATATATTATCTCTGTGTTGACTGGATAACAATGCTTGGAATGAAGATTTAGAGTTGGTATGAATGATGACATCATGTAAATTATTCTCAATTGTATAGTTATGGCCTGCTTCAGGGCATATAATTCTGTTTGCAATGTTGAGCACCCCACTATTCATACTCCAGTAAGCTTCATGGTTGTTAGTGTAAACTGCTGTCCAAGCAGAACCTCTTTGTTGATCAACTAATCCATCTGTGAAGATGCGAGTCATTGTTGGTCATGAGATGGTTTCCATTTGTCGTTCTATGACTGCTTTGAGCTTCTGCGAGTAACATGCTGATATTTTAACTGGTTGTTCCATCAATGATTATCTTTAGACTCGATTCTTCCCATGGAGGAAGCGGCCGAAAGTGTTGATATGGTCTATCTTCTACTTTGTTTTTAATGATCAATTTCAAGTCCACAGAAGGTCACCAAAGTGGCATTTTTTAGAGAGGGTGGTGAGGTGGTCGCTTCTTCACTATTACTGCTAGCATAGTCTGTCACTATTATGAATAAACCTACAACATCCCTCATAGCATAATCAGGCTGTTCTAAACATGGGCTCAAATATAAGACTAAACAAGCTAGCTCTAAGTAAACCACATATGGAGAAAGCAAATGTGAAAATGCTAGTGCACCGTGAGCACAAAAGGGTTAGCTTCCAAACTACTGTGCACATGCAACAACTCTGCAACATGCAATATTGAGTCAGCAATAGAAAACTGATAGATCACCCTCTCAAAGATCTAAATAGGCTCAGGAACCTATACACCAGTTGTTTGACAGCCGAGAGGCAGGATCAAAGAGTTAAGACTCAGCCCATACGAGAACAACTAGGTGAGCACACAAGGTGTTATCAAGACGCAAATGCAAGAAACACAGATCCAGCTGCTTATAACAGGCATACAATGGGTAGATCAAGCCATTTCTTTCAATCATTCCTAGTTGTTACCTTATTGTATGTATATTGACTTTATGACAAACATTAAAATGCTGGTAATAATACTGAGGAGGAGCTGAACAATAGTTGAAGGTGCTACGAAATAATATCGCCTATATCAAATTATTTTCATGAAGACTTCTTTTAACTGATTTTCTGATTACATTTGCTTTTATGTATTAGTAAACTCGCACATGAATCTCAGTACAATTATCAATGTCTTAATTTTCTCACTCTTTTAACATCACCTTTCAGTTGAGTTTCTGTGTTCATCGCGTGTGACATTTAATTGGGAATTTTAGAGTTATTCGTTCTACCTAGATTTTTATTTCTGCTGAACTTAGGCTCCTGAGTATTCATTTCCCGACCAGATCATTGCCGTGTTTCGTCTTGTGAAATACATTTAACATATCTGCAAGACCCTAGCAGAAAGACTAGGACGAATGAACACATCTTAATCAATAATGTGAACACATCTTAACTGGTAGCACTCGAAATTATTGACAACACTGAAGTATACAGCTTAATTATTTCCGACTCCCTTTCCTCACTAATAACAATAAACAGTTTGCAATCGAGTAATAACGTGTTTGTCTCGGAAGCTAGACGTAGATATATAAGCATACTTAGCAAGTGG
This sequence comes from Procambarus clarkii, assembly GCF_040958095.1. Taxonomy (NCBI): domain Eukaryota; kingdom Metazoa; phylum Arthropoda; class Malacostraca; order Decapoda; family Cambaridae; genus Procambarus; species Procambarus clarkii. Next base: position 36,312,230 of record NC_091174.1, on the reverse strand, counting down.
GTAAATATAAAAATGTTGTGGATTTCTTCTCACATTGGCCTGCAGGAACATGATTAAGTTGACGCCCTTGATAAGGCTGCAGTAAATAAAGACAGTATTGAACGGAATCTTCAGTTATCAAATAGGTCCCTTAAAAGTGTCATTGGACGAGAACTGCTGGATGAATTTGTAGAAAGTTTTAATTTTTTTTTATTTTTACATGCAAGCATGAAAGTGAAATACAATAAATACAATAAAATAACATGGGAAACAAAACAAACAAATTAGACATAATAAGAAACCACCGGCCAGAAGGACCGACAGCCCAGAACAACAATGAGCAAAACTGGAGAAACACACCATATGTAGAGTGTGATGGAAAAAAGAAATGTAGGTGTTCGGCAGTCCTCCTTATGGCTGGTGTCAATGCCAATCACATTTACAAAAAAATCCATACACAGTTTCAAATGTAGATATGATAGAGCCCAGTAGGCTCAGGAATCTGTACACCAGTTGATTGACAGTTGAGAGGCGGGACCAAAGAGCCAAAGCTCAACCCCCGCAAGCACAATTAGGTGAGTACACACACACACACACACACTGGGAACACTACAGGAGGCCGGTGGCTGTGTGAACAGCACTCTGGGCACGTAATCCTGTGGCCCGGGTTCGATTCCAGGCACCGGCAAGAAACAATGGACAGAGTTTCTTTCACCCTGATGTCCCTGTTACCTAGCAGTATATAGGTACCTGGGAGTTAGACAGCTATTTCGGGCTGCTTCCTGGGTGTGTGCATGTAGAGAAAAAAATAATTAGCTAGTTAGTAGTTAGGAACAGTTGATTGACAGATGAGAGGTGGGCCGAAAGAACATAGCTCAATCCTTGCAAGCACAACTAGGTGAATACACAACAATGAAGTAGCCCGTAACACCTGTCTAACTTTCAGGTACCTATTTACTGCTAAATAACAGGAACATCAGGGTCAAAGAAACTCCATGATCGAACCCGAACCCTAGGATTACGAGTCCAGAGTGCTATCCACCCAGCTATCAGGCCCCTTAAGTCTGTGTGTGTGAGTGTTTGTGTGTGTGTGTGTGTGTGTGTGCTCACCTAATTGTACTCACCTAGTTGTGTTTACTTGGGTTGTGCTTCTGCTCTTTGGTTCCATCTCTCGACTGTCAGTCAACTGATGTACAGATTCCTGAGCCTACTGGCCTCTATCATATCTACATTTACAACTGTGTATGGCGTCTGCCTCCACCACATCACCGCCTAAAGCATTCCATTTGTTAAATACTCTGACACTGAACAAATTCTTTCTAACGCCCCTGTGGTTCATTTGGGCACTCAGTATCTACCTGTGTCCCCGTGTTCGAGTACCATCCATGCTAAATAATTTATCATTATCTACTCTGTCAATTTTTTTGAAAATTTTATAGATAGTGATCATTGTGGGAACCGACCTGTGAGATTTATAATTAATTTATATGAATTTATATAGAATGTATATTTACATTAATTTATATACTTCGATAGCAATTTGTATGATGATAAGTGGACTGTATTTCTGCAATAATCTCACAAATCGATCCTCTACACATTATGGGGGGTTTATATTAAATTTATATATGCAGCCAATCAAACTACAGTATTAACTACACATTAGTTTACATTGAAGAGGTTCCTTATCTTATTGTACAGCAGGCCTTAGTCCACCAGGTATAACCAGGATGTAGACACGAAATTATCCTCTTTGAGGTAGCTTCCATCACCCAGTAACTGGTACACAAAGCTTGCTTCCTCGTCTTCACCTGTCAAAAGGGCGCTAGCTATGAAGCCAGAATCCTAATATATGACAGCTATATCAGAGAAAATACTGTACAAGGAACCATAAAGACCTAGGCTTAACCCTTACACTGCTCAGGGGTCATATGGACATTTACACCCCTGTGCGCAAGAAAAAAAAAATTCAAATTTTTTCGTCTTCTAAACATGTTAATTTGAGTCTCCTGAGCACGGGAAAAATAATAAAAAAATTCTATTATACATACCAATGACACAATTGAGCCGAGAAGTTGGCCGATGACGTCACAGAACGTGAGCGCTCAAGGCTGCTGCGTCAGCCAGCTGTCACTCACGGCCGCTCACGCAGCCCGAGTTGCCGCGAATTTATTTTCGCAGAATTATTTACAGTATTCTTGGGTCATTTTACTCAATTTTTTTTCACTAGTATTGTTCCAATTATTAGCAATAGACGTTGTATTATAATAAAAATGGTATAAACTCACTAGGCGCTCACATATTAGTGTCACAAGTATGCCCACCAAAATGGTATAATTTACAGGAAATATTCAATGTATTTGGGTTTTTTTCAATATAAACACAAAAATAAACTTGATATGTACATTTATTTACCAAAGAATTACACATTTAGTACTCCAGGAGACTGTGATACTGTGCGAAACAGTGGATATGGCACAGAGGGACGGCACATGCTTCGCACCATGTCAACACCAATTTACGTTTCTGTGGCCTCAATTTGGTACTGGAACACACAACACACCGACGCTGGCCTGCTGCACGAGCTCCAGTTGGTGGTAATTTCTTGATTTGATGTATCAGAAAGGCCTCCCTGTAAGCGAGCCTGGGTGCAGGAGTATGGTTCAGTATTGGGTCTCGAATGGGTCTTTATATACCAGGTGTGTCCTTGCCAAATTTACCTAGCAACTGTTTCACAACTTGAAAACTGAACGAACGGAAATATGGTTTTCTACCTGTCTTCACAAGAAACATATTGTAACTGTTCAGCATTGTTACATCAATAAGGTGAAAAACCATTTTCTTTGTCCACTTCACTGTTTTACGTACACACTCTACAGCACCCACCATCATGTCACATTTATCAACTAAACGCATGTTGATGTTGTAGTTCATCACACAATCTGGCTTGTATATTATTTGCTTTGTTGTTCTGTTCACCTTGCCACTGTCTACCATTGTACCAGGGTGAATGGTGGTCAACATGTTCACTTCACGTATGTCTTTCCACTGCACTGAAAGCATTGCACCACTTTTTCTTACCTCGCAGTCACCTACTTGCATAGCAGTATCAAACACAGGCATTTCCTTTTGTTTTGGCTTTTCTGTTCCACACACTCCAGTCTTATTATCCAGCAAGAATTTCGTTAGCAAGGGACTGGTATAATTGTTATCTGTGTACAATATGTGGCTCTTGTTCAGATATGGTGCAAGCAGTGACTTCATCACACTACCTGAGAAGCCATGTTCATCATTAGCAGGAATATCTACATTTGTGGCTGAATAAAGTATCATGTGTAACACCATTCCTGATTCACAGTCACAGAGCACAAAGAATTTCAGTCCAAATCGGTGACGTTTTGAGGGAATATACTGCTTGAAGGCAGCATGTCCTTTGAAAAGCACAAGGGATTCATCAATAACCAGCTTCTGAGCTGGTACGTAGTAATCTCGGAACTTTCCAATCAGGTCATTTAGCATGTGCCTCACCCTCCAAAGCCTATCATCCTGTGTCTCGTCAGCATTATTTGCAAAATGAATGCACCGTAGGATCAACAGAAATCTGTCTCGGGACATATATTTCCCGAACAATGGTGTTGGAACAGAGTTGTCTTTGCTCCAATAATCTGAAATTACGTGTTTCACACAATGTTTCATCAACATGCAAATTGCAAAAAACACATACATCTCATCAGCAGTTGTCTCTTTCCAACGCTGTAGTCGCGAAAATTCTGAAACTTCCTCACCTTCGATGAGATCAGCAGCAAGTCTGTTCGTTTCGTGAACAATGTGTTTCATTAGCGGCTCATCGAAATATGCAGTAAAGAAGTCCATTTCACACATTTCGTCACCAGTATCAGGGAAAAGATCAGTAATTCCCACATCTCTGTTATCAAAGTCGGGAATTTGTGGAACAAAATCTTCCCCATCACTCCACACACACAAATCTGCTGCCTTCCGAGAGCCATTAGCTGCACCACGGCGAGGAATCCGGGGACCAGGAGCTGAAGCAGGCATTGTAACAGTAGGGGCAGGAATGGTAGATGAGGAAAAAGATGTGAAACATGAGGGAATTTGTTCCTCATTGTCGCCATATTGTCCCATGCGGCGGCGCTTGGCTGGACGGCCAGCTGATGCGGCGAAACTTGAACTGGCACTAGCAGATGGGGTAAAACTATTCTCCGACTCTTCATCACTAAAGCCTGAGAAAGATTCACTTGTTTCAGACTCGTCAATCGTATCATAAACGTGCAGTGGTATAGATGAACGACGTGCTTGGGCACGAGGTGGTGTTGAGTGGTGTTGAGTAGTAGCCTCGAGAGGCATCCTCACCCTCGTGGCACCCAAATGTTCGCCCTCACTATCCGTTGTTTCGATTTCTTCTGGCTGGGTATAATCTTCATCTATATCTGAGTCATCAATATCAGATTCATCAACGTCCTTGAACAATTCATCTGCAATTTCGTCTTCGGTCAAGGACTGCGCGGCACGGATCGCTGGGCGAGGTCGCACGCTGGGTCGTGATGCGCTCGCCATGGTGTCTGGCCTGTGAAACAAAGGAGGCCTGCTCTGGATTTTTTTTCAAAATGGCGTCTGTTTACAATCGCCCCTGGCTACGGTATGGGTGACCCCTTTACACCGCGGGACGTTTGAATCGTGCCTGGCACCCTTTGGCGTATATATACGCCATGCGCACGGTGGGACATGTTACTCATGGCGTATATATACGCCATGCGCAGTTTAAGGGTTAATTACCTTTTATTAAGAGGCAGTTCGTATTCTATCCGGCTCACCCTATCTACTGACATTAATGGCCAAAAATGCTTAGATAAATGGGTTTCGGCAGAACACTTAGCTTGTATTTGTTGACAGCGTGTTGATAATGGTACACCTTTGGTTTCCATAACACTTCGTCCAAGAGAAATTAACAGGAGCCGCATTTGCTCCCGTGCGCCTCTGTGGTCTAACAATAATAATGGCTGACCACTCCCTCCTCACTGACGCTACTGGCCTACATTGTCCAGATGACAGTAAGTGATAGAAGGGTCACATTTACTCTATTTTAATTCTGATAATTAAGTTAATTTATATGAGATGTTTTTATGATGGTAAAGTCCAAAGACTAATGTATTTAAGAATAATTCCCACCATAATAGGTGGTGAATTTAATAGTATGTGGTAATGATATCCTGTTTTCTATAGACGGAAATTCCACTACAAGTTACATTTTCTATGAGTTAACTTGTTTATACAACACAGCAATATTATCTGCCTGTATGATATTATTAAATGGTGTCGGATTTTCCGACATAATTCCCCGGGGGCTGCTCATGGGTCGAAGTCCTATTTAGAACAGACGAACACCGATACTCCTCCTTCGAATTATTAGATTAATTTGATGTTAGTAGTTAGTAATCACACATTTGTGCGTCTGTTTGTACAGGACGGATGTCCCGTAATAGAGTTGCAGGGGTTAGAAGTCTAATGCGATTTCATTTCCCTGTTAACTCTTGAAAGGCTAAAATTCAAGCCTAAATACATATTATTTCACCCAGAAGACTGAATGTGATCAAGTACTACAGTCAAGTATGATTCAGGGACTGCAGTGAGATCAGTGACATTAGATTTAACGTGAAGCTTGTTCAGGTAACTAGTCACTGATATATAAACACTGAGGCCCATGGAATACATCTTGATTAAATAATAAATGTATCAAATCAGTCATCAGATTTATTGGGGTTTAATTTAGTTAATTGATTCAGAAGATTGAATAGCTCATCATTAAAGTAAAGTATGGTTCTGAGACTGCAGTGGGTTCAGTGACATTGGTCGCAGTGACTTGTAACTGTTTAGGCTACTGTTCACTGATTTGCCACTGAGGCCTCATGAACTCATCTTCAGCTTTAAATGATGATACTAACATCAACCTCTGTTGGTATAGTCAGCTGTAATCTCTTTAGTATAATGCTGCTGGAGAAATATAATCAGCTGACAAATTTAGACTTCTATTGGTATTGTTTATCTGCAGCCATAGGTTTCCTCAGGCTTAATACTGAGCCTGAGAGTAATTTATCTCCTGCAAAATTTAACATGGTTATGCCCTGATATTTAGTAGGGCTACCAATGAATTGATGGTAGTAGTCTGTCCCCACAAGGAGAGCTATTTGGCATTTCATTTGCTCAAATTTACCTGCAGCTGCTTGATAATAGCTTTCGAGGTCAGCATAATCAACTTGAGATCGTTGTGACAAATCTTCACATTTCTTGATCTGTCTTGTTAAGTGGCCTTTAAGACCTGCAAGGGTTCTTTTCATTCTCCCTGCATTATCCATACTGGCTAGTTGGTGAAGCCTTGTGGGACTTGTACTTGGGTCGCTGATAATACTGAACAAGCACTAATGGTAGCCTAGGGTAAAATTCTGCACTCACTAGGCAATAATCCTACCTCTACTAGAGGTTAGCACTTAAAATTAATACACGTTATATATATATATAATCATACACACTAATGATTTGAGTGATAAACCAGTGTCATGGAAGTACCTTTAGGTTAGCTCTTCTATATCACCCTAGGATGGTATAGACACTAATTAATCACTCAAAGGTGTAATGATCATAAGTAAATTATTATATATACACAACTCAACTCGAGTTGATAAAAATTACACCCAAAATAGGGTCTGCACCATTCATTAATGGTGCTAGGTTGTTTAATATAGTACAACTAGACTATGGTAATGGGACTAGGATGAACAATAAATAGTTCAACTAGTCAATGGTAATATCCTATCCTGTTGTGGGTTGGCAATTAGTAAATATTATACTGTGATCACTAGTGCAATATATTAAATAATTCTCTATTTTGGAGAAATAATATACACAATTATTGATAATAGCCTCTTAATTAGCCTCTATGAAACTTCTAATATTATCAAGAAGTATTAAATATTATTAGTGACCTCGCGAAATAAACTCCACAAAATTCGTGGATAATCTCTCGTGAAATTTAACACCACGAAATCCGTGAACAATCTCGCGAAGACACAGCCACTAATTTGGCTGGCTTCAATATTAGCGCTGTCAATTCACAGAATAACACGCCACCAAATCTGTGGGTGTGCATGAAACCGCTGATAAGGCTGAACTCAGCTGGGGGGCTCCTGAGCTCGCTCGAGGCAACACCGCCGTCTTTGACTGCTTTGTATAAATCACACTGCACTAGTATAATTAATTAATCCACTGGTTAACTGGTTCATCCGGTACTAAGATGACCAAATAATCTGTCATCCGACTAGAAGATGACCAAATAATGTGGGTTCAAAGGACCAAATATCCGGTTCGAAGGACCAAATAATGTGGGAACCGACCTGTGAGATTTATATTTATTTAATTTATATGAATTTATATAGAATGTATATTTACATTAATTTATATAATTCGATAGCAATTTGTATGATGATAAGTGGACTATATTTCTGCAATAATCTCACAAATCGATCCTCTACACATTAGGGGGGGGTTTATATTAAATTTATATATGCAGCCAATCAAACTACAGTATTAACTACACATTAGTTTACATTGAAGAGGTTCCTTATCTTATTGTACAGCAGGCCTTAGTCCACCAGGTATAACCAGGATGTAGACACGAAATTATCCTCTTTGAGGTAGCTTCCATCACCCAGTAACTGGTACACAAAGCTTGCTTCCTCGTCTTGACCTGTCAAAAGCTATGCTATGAAGCCAGAATCCTAATATATGACAGCTATATCAGAGAAAACACTGTACAAGGAACCATAAAGACCTAGTCTTAATTACCTTTTATTAAGAGGCAGTTCGTATTCTAACGGGCTCACCCTATCTACTGACATTAATGGCCAAAAATGATTAGATAAATGGGTTTCGACAGAACACTTAGCTTGTATTTGTTGACAGCGTGTTGATAATGGTACACCTTTGGTTTCCATAACACTTCGTCCAAGAGAAATTAACAGGAGCCGCATTTGCTCCCGTGCGCCTCTGTGGTCTAACAATAATAATGGCTGACCACTCCCTCCTCACTGACGCTACTGGCCTACATTGTCCAGATGACAGTAAGTGATAGAAGGGTCACATTTACTCTATTTTAATTCTGATAATTAAGTTAATTTATATGAGATGTTTTTATGATGGTAAAGTCCAAAGACTAATGTATTTAAGAATAATTCCCACCATAATAGGTGGGGAATTTATAATAGTATGTGGTAATGATATCCTGTTTTCTATAGATGGAAATTCCACTACAAGTTACATTTTCTATGGGTTAACTTGTTTATACAACACAGCAATATTATCTGCCTGTATGATATTATTAAATGGTGTCGGATTTTCCGACAATCATTTCTCCACTCTTCTGTCTTCCAGTGTCGTGAGGTTTAGTTCCAGTAATCCTCATAGCTCATACCTCTCAGCACAGGGACTAACCTGGAGGTATACCTATGAACCTTTTCTAACTTCGTTTTGTGTTTTACTAGATATGGACTCCACCCTAGAGCCGCATACTCCAGTATTGGTCTGACACATGAGGCATGCAAGGTTCTGAATGATTCCCTACAAAAGTTTTTAAAGGCAATATTTATGTTTACGAGCGTTGCATATGCCGCTGATGTTATCCTTTTAATGTGGGTTTCAAAGGACAGATCTGATGTGCTATCAACCCCAGATGTGTCTCTCTTTCTGTCTCCTGAAGTATTTCCTCTCTCAGCTGGTACATTGTGTTTGGCCTCCTGCTCCCCACGCCTATTTTCATCACTTTGCACTTGCTTGAGTTAAACACACACAAACTAAACGGTGGTGGTGGTAAACTGCAGGTTTACTTCGTTTCATAGTGGCGATTAATGATTGGTTCAATATGGGTGAAAATTAATAGGAGATAATGTATGGTCCCACAAAAGGTTTTCTGCACTTTCATTCATATGTTTAATATACGATCTTAGACTAGAAATAATAAATTTTTGGAAAATAGGAATATATGTTGTTGTTGTTGTTGTTGATTTAGGGGCGACGACGATCGTGGGATTGGATGCGCCCTGGCATACCCATTTAGGGATAATCTCAAATCCTAATGTGAAAACAAAGATGCGAATCATCAGACATTAAGATGCCTCACATCAAAGAAACGCACAGTCAGGCAGATGACTGGGGAGTCCCAGGAGTTTCTCAGGATAACAAGCACCAGCTCCTCTCCACACAGAGGACACCAGATAGCAAAACCAAAAACTTATTCCCCCAACTAAAATGCAAAAAAGTCATCCGGTGCCCCCCCCCCCACGCCGAACAGATGCAAGTCACTCACCATGGCCGAGGGAACACCAGAAGCCCACCAAGACCCTCCAACTCCCGGTACCTCTCAGCCAAGTTGGCGCCAGACACAGTCACCCCACCAGGAGAACCAGCCAGAAAACGTTCAACATATATCAACAATCCCATGACCCAAGGCGATATGTGTGCCAGGTGTGGTACAAACCTGACCATTGAATAGAAATGCCAAACGACAGTATCAAATTCAAAATCGTGATTACAAAAATTGATGCAGTGGCTCCCAGGTAGAGGAGGTGTCCAGACGTCAGCTCGTCGTCAAGGTTGAACCAGGAGTCCAATGGGAATATATGAAAATGGGATTAAATTTTTAATCATTGAAAATGGTATTAAATTTTTAATCATTGAAAATTGGCATTAAATATGTAACGATCGAAAAAGGGTTTATTGAGGGATGATGAAGACTGGCCGGCTGATGACGTCATTGAACAGTAGGGATGATTGGAACCGTGAGTAACCAAGGTAGCTAAATTTAGGGATGACTATGACAAAGTGTCGCAAAAACTCTTCCTGGGCTACAGCAAAGCATTGCCAAGGCAACTAAAAATGTTCCGAAAAACGACGAAGTGTCAAAGAGGTAACTAAAACTTCTTATAACTAACTATAACTAACTAACTTATAACTAAGGTAACTAACTTCTTTTATGTGCTAGACATATGCTGTATTGTGATTACCAATTTTTGTCAACTACCATTCAAGCTGTCATTGCAATCAATCTTATATTGTTTCTGCTGTATTGTGCCTACCAATTTTTGTCAACTACCATTCAAGCTGTCATTGCAATCAATCTTAGCTACCTATGCGCTTTAATATACTGTACCTACAATTTTCTCTCATCTTTTTTTCATTCCATGTAACTGTTATCATTTTTTTTGTCTATAAATTTTGCAAGTATTTACCTACTTAAAATTCTCTTAGATTAAGGACCTGCCCGAAACGCTGCGCGTACTAGTGGCTTTACAAGACTGTAATTACCATATTATGTATCCTCACATTCCCAATGTACCTTCTTGTATATGCATAAATAAATAAATAAATAAATAAATAAAAAATTATCCGGATAACGATGAAGTGTCGCCGAGGTAGCTAAAAATAACCCGATAACGATGAAGTGCCGCTGAGGTAACTAAAATGTCCCGAACAACGACGAAGTGTCACATGGTAACTGAAAATGATCCGGATAACGATGAAGTTTCGCAGGGGTAACTAAAAATGACTCAAACAATGACGAAGCATTGCAGAGGTAACTAAAAATGTCCTGGACAACAGTGAAGCGTTGCCAAGGTAGCTAAATAATTACCCAGACAATGACGAAGCGTTGCCAAGGTAACTAAAAGAGACCCAGACAATAATAAAGTATGGCGGAGGTAGCTAAAAATGACCCGGACAATGATGAAGCGTCACAAAAAGCAAAACGCTTCGTCATTGTCCTGGTTTTTACTACTCTTCCATACACGTACTAGCATAATTTATGAACACCTAACAAAAATTACAAGCAATTCTTCCTCTGCCACAGAGTATCAGTAGTCCTTCCATCTTCCAACATTCGAATAAAATAAGCTACCGGCTAGATTTCACCATCAGACAGTCTGAGAATAGGTTGTTCAGTCAGCTTGCTCTTGAATGTTGAGAATGCCAAGTTCTCCATTCTTGTCCAAACTACTTTCGATGGTGCAATCTTCTTGGGCAGATTAGTGAGGAGGATCGCTATGGACGCAAAATACAAGATAAACTACCCATAGCAAGTCCCATAAATAGTCTAATCTGCGTCTTTATGATGGGTGGAGTGGATTCTCTGATCTGGGTGATCTTCTCTGACAGCCGCCTGATGCGCCCTCCCCACGTCACTTGGCTAAAGAACCTCACATACTTGAGCCGCAATTCACACTTTGGATGACAACACAAATGTGACCCATATGGCCCTCAGGGGACCCCCAGTTGTGGTGTGTGGTCCCTATTGACAACACAAATGTGACCCACATGGCCCTCAGGGGACCCTCAGTTGTGGTGTGTGGCCCTCACGACAACACAAATGTGACCCATATGGCCCTCGGGGGACCCTCAGTTTGACCTGCTTGCTCTAGATGGTTCAGTCATGGGTCTCTTACTGGAGTTCACATGTGGACGGATCACAGTTACAAATGAGAAGCAAAGATGGTGGCCAGAGCTATTCGTCCAACCTTTAGAACTACTTAAAAGCACTCCATGTTTAGAATAAACTACTACTGCAATGTGGTTTACGATACAAGACTCACTTGTTCCTTTGATGGAATTTTACTCAATTGATGACTTTCATAAATCACGATCAAGGGCACTTTACACTGCTTGTTGCATCTGGGTGAACAGTCGTGATATCCTTGTTATCGTCAATTGCACTCTGTTGTAAATATTTATTCAGCTGAATTTTGTGCCACTTGTTGGTTATTTATGGTGATTTGGTGTTAACTTTACATTGCCTAATACTTTTTACAATGCAGTAAAGATTTTGGCTTCTTAGATATTCACACACTTATCACTCTGACTGGGAATGTTTGGGCGACGTGGAGTCATGCACTATTAAGCTCTCAATCTTTGTCTCTCGATTCTAACCAGTAAGAGAACCGCTGTTATAATAGCGTGGGTTCATTAACCTTCTCATAGGTCATCAAAGGTAATGTGGGTAGGTAATGTTATGACTACGTCATGGTTAACAAAGTTTGACCTGACCTGACTACCTCATCCCTTGCCACTGCCTGGGGCAGAAGGTCACGTTGTTGTTGTTCTAGATTTAGCTACTCAGAACGAAATGTCCATGTAGCACGGGCTATAGTGAGTCCGTAATTGAGTTCGGTTATTCGCAATAACCTTGTTGCTCTGATATTTGGGTCAAAGTTTTATATGGAGGTGGGGTTTCCTCCTTTTTCCCTGTTTCTTTTTCGTTTCTGTTTTAGTCGTGTTTTAATAACACGACATGATGGCGGATGTAGGTGCAGAATGTTCACTAATGAGTCCCATTCTTTAACGGCTTTTCTAATCATTGTAGTGGCTGTGGAATATGCATCTAATGCAGCTGCTGTCGTTGGATTAATGTTTAGTTTGATGCACAGGGCTTCAGTAGCTTCACATTCCAGTAAGTAGTGCAATAGTGGCGCCTCTGCTTCTAATGCACAGATGTGACACTCTTTAACTATTGGGCTTATTACCACCCAGCAGCATTTGTAACCAAGGCCTAGTATGTGTATGGCTACTGCAATGTCTCTGGATATCTTTTTGTCAGGTTGAAAGAGGAGTACCCAGTGGCTTGTTCGTATCATATCGCAGTGGATCTTCTTTCCGCTACTTTGGCTCTGAGGCGACTTTTGATGGTTGGGAGTATTTATTTTCTTCTTGATTTGCTCTTTAATCTGTGAGAAACTTGGAGGTATTTGAACCTGTACAACTGGTAGAGCAGTGGCAGTTTTTGCTAGTGAGTCTGCCTTTTCATTACCATTTATGCCAATGTGACTTGGTATCCAATTTAGGGTGATTGATAGCCCTAGATTATGGGCTTCTTTTCCTATACCTTGGATTTTTGTGAGGAGTTATATATTATCTCTGTGTTGACTGGATAACAATGCTTGGAATGAAGATTTAGAGTTGGTATGAATGATGACATCATGTAAATTATTCTCAATTGTATAGTTATGGCCTGCTTCAGGGCATATAATTCTGTTTGCAATGTTGAGCACCCCACTATTCATACTCCAGTAAGCTTCATGGTTGTTAGTGTAAACTGCTGTCCAAGCAGAACCTCTTTGTTGATCAACTAATCCATCTGTGAAGATGCGAGTCATTGTTGGTCATGAGATGGTTTCCATTTGTCGTTCTATGACTGCTTTGAGCTTCTGCGAGTAACATGCTGATATTTTAACTGGTTGTTCCATCAATGATTATCTTTAGACTCGATTCTTCCCATGGAGGAAGCGGCCGAAAGTGTTGATATGGTCTATCTTCTACTTTGTTTTTAATGATCAATTTCAAGTCCACAGAAGGTCACCAAAGTGGCATTTTTTAGAGAGGGTGGTGAGGTGGTCGCTTCTTCACTATTACTGCTAGCATAGTCTGTCACTATTATGAATAAACCTACAACATCCCTCATAGCATAATCAGGCTGTTCTAAACATGGGCTCAAATATAAGACTAAACAAGCTAGCTCTAAGTAAACCACATATGGAGAAAGCAAATGTGAAAATGCTAGTGCACCGTGAGCACAAAAGGGTTAGCTTCCAAACTACTGTGCACATGCAACAACTCTGCAACATGCAATATTGAGTCAGCAATAGAAAACTGATAGATCACCCTCTCAAAGATCTAAATAGGCTCAGGAACCTATACACCAGTTGTTTGACAGCCGAGAGGCAGGATCAAAGAGTTAAGACTCAGCCCATACGAGAACAACTAGGTGAGCACACAAGGTGTTATCAAGACGCAAATGCAAGAAACACAGATCCAGCTGCTTATAACAGGCATACAATGGGTAGATCAAGCCATTTCTTTCAATCATTCCTAGTTGTTACCTTATTGTATGTATATTTACTTTATGACAAACATTAAAATGCTGGTAATAATACTGAGGAGGAGCTGAACAATAGTTGAAGGTGCTACGAAATAATATCGCCTATATCAAATTATTTTCATGAAGACTTCTTTTAACTGATTTTCTGATTACATTTGCTTTTATGTATTAGTAAACTCGCACATGAATCTCAGTACAATTATCAATGTCTTAATTTTCTCACTCTTTTAACATCACCTTTCAGTTGAGTTTCTGTGTTCATCGCGTGTGACATTTAATTGGGAATTTTAGAGTTATTCGTTCTACCTAGATTTTTATTTCTGCTGAACTTAGGCTCCTGAGTATTCATTTCCCGACCAGATCATTGCCGTGTTTCGTCTTGTGAAATACATTTAACATATCTGCAAGACCCTAGCAGAAAGACTAGGACGAATGAACACATCTTAATCAATAATGTGAACACATCTTAACTGGTAGCACTCGAAATTATTGACAACACTGAAGTATACAGCTTAATTATTTCCGACTCCCTTTCCTCACTAATAACAATAAACAGTTTGCAATCGAGTAATAACGTGTTTGTCTCGGAAGCTAGACGTAGATATATAAGCATACTTAGCAAGTGGGTAAATATAAAAATGTTGTGGATTTCTTCTCACATTGGCCTGCAGGAACATGATTAAGTTGACGCCCTTGATAAGGCTGCAGTAAATAAAGACAGTATTGAACGGAATCTTCAGTTATCAAATAGGTCCCTTAAAAGTGTCATTGGACGAGAACTGCTGGATGAATTTGTAGAAAGTTTTAATTTTTTTTTATTTTTACATGCAAGCATGAAAGTGAAATACAATAAATACAATAAAATAACATGGGAAACAAAACAAACAAATTAGACATAATAAGAAACCACCGGCCAGAAGGACCGACAGCCCAGAACAACAATGAGCAAAACTGGAGAAACACACCATATGTAGAGTGTGATGGAAAAAAGAAATGTAGGTGTTCGGCAGTCCTCCTTATGGCTGGTGTCAATGCCAATCACATTTACAAAAAAAAGGTTGAATGCTTGGCTGTTGCCTCCTGTGGTATAGTAAGGGAAAACACGCAAAATAAATAGTATGAACAATGAAACTTTAATTTAACTTGAAAACAACAATGAACAAAGATAATCCCTTGGCTATGTACAGTGCAAACAAGCAAGATTACAAAGTCAAAAAATAACAAAATAAAACAGTGGCGACGTTACTCTAAAATGAATAAAGATAAAAAAATGAATTAACAGGTGCTTGAATAAAGCACTGGCTGAGAACATCCACTAATAAACAGAGGGTATAACAGATGGTTGTTTCAGCTTGAGAGCACAGGATATTCTAACTCCAATGGCTGGTGCAGGCTCAGTCATCGGCTAGGTAGATGGCGCTGAAGTGCAGAGGTGCAGAGGTGCAGATGTCGATTCACCAATCAGCAGAGTGAGGGCTGGAAGTGGTGGTTTGGTGATCGAAGAAGGTGGAGGGGGGAGGTGGAGAGCGAGAGTCTGATACGTATGTGCTTGGCAGAAACGTATTTTACTCAATACGTACTACACTTGCTTGTAGTATCTAGAAGTTGTAAATGTACTGAAGTAACATGGTGATAGGAAAGAGCAGGCCAAATCTCTCTTGAAGGAGATTATCGTAACAGCTCTCCCCCGAAGCCTGCTCTTTCAGGTTAAGTTACTTCAGTAGCTGGTGTAGAGGTAGGAGTAGCTGTCTCTACCTCGTAGACTCTGGAGAGGGCGTCGGCTATGATGTTGTCCAAACCTTTGATGTAGAATATCTCCAGATTAAAATTCTGCAAGTACAGAGTCCAGCGTAGAAGACGTTGATTGCTGAATAGAGCCTGTTGTAGGAACTGCTGGGAATTGTGGTCCGAGTAGATGGTAACAGACCGATTCCATTGTAGGTAAGGTTCGAAATGTTGCAGATTCAGGACGATGGAGAGGAGTTCCTTTTCTATAGTGTTGTAGTTCTTTTGATGGGGCTTCAACTCTTAGCTGTAGTAGCTGACAGGAAGAACCTCCTCGCCTCGTTGTTGCATTAGGACGCCCCCGATGCCGGTACCACTGGCGTCGACATGGAGGATGAAGGGCTTCGTGATATCTGGAGAGGCGAGAAAGGGATCAAAACAAAGCAGAGATTTAAGTTCTTCAAAGGCAACGGTCTGTTTAATGGTCCAATGATACCGTTGCTTGGGGCTGGTCAGATTAATCAATGGTGTCGCTACCGTACTAAAATTCTTCACAAACCTACGATAGTAAGATGCAAGTCCTAGGAAGCGCAGGAGCTGCTTCCTGGTTGTAGGTTGTGGGTAATGCTGAATGGCTTCAGTGTGAATTGTTAAAGGAGCTATGCTGCCACTCCCTATCACATGACCCAGATAACGCACTTTACCTTTGGCAAAGGTGGACTTGCCCAAGTTGATGGTAAGACCGGCTGACAGGAGCTTTGAGAACAGTCGTTGCAGCTGGAGCAGATGTTCGCTCCAGGTGTTGGTTGCCACAACGATGTCGTCCAAGTAGGCGTAGGTGTGATCTAGGCCGTAGATGACACGGTTGACAGCTCTCTGGAAGGTGGCCGGGGCATTACATAGACCAAAAGGAAGGCGTTCATATCTGTATAGGCCAAAATGAGTGGTGAAGGCAGATATTTCCTTAGCTCTCTCTGTCAGGCTGATTTGGTAATAGCCCTTTAACAAATCAATTTGGGATAAATATTTGGCATTACCTATTGCATCAAGGCTATCATCTATACGAGGTAAAGGATAAGCATCCTGTCAGGTCACAAGATTCAGTTTCCTATAATCGATATAAAGGCGTACTTTACCGTGCGGTTTCGGCACCAAGATGCAGGGTGAGGCCCAAGGGGACTCACAAGGGGTGGCCAGCCCATGATCCAGAAGGTATTGTACTTCAGCACGCATAACTTTCTTTTTGTACGGGCTGATACGGTAGAAGGGTTGACGAATCGGCCGGGTAGCAGGAAGCAGCTGGATGTCGTGCTGAACCACATTACACTCTTGGGGATCATCGTTGAACAACTTCTGATGTTCATGAAGAACTTTGATGAGAGGAGCACTATTACCATCCTGTAAATAGGCAGGAAGATCATTAAGGAATTCCGAGTTGGAAGGCACTGACTCAGAGTTAGTGCTTTCCGGAGGAGAAGCAGGGAAAGTCTCACTGTGGAGGTATGGATCTTTGAAAGTGGAGAGTGATATTAGCACAGTGGGGGAATACCTTTATACTCCTTTAGAAGATTGACGTGGCACAACTTGGTCCTCCGCCGCCTATCTGGAGTCTCAAGAATGTAGTTGTGGTTGTTTCTGCACTCCTTGATGCGGTAGGTCCTGAAAACTTATTTTGTAATGGAGAACCTGGGATAGGAAAATATGCCAACACGAAGTCTACTGGTTTAAATTTCCTGATTGCGTTGGTCAAAATGAGTCTTCATCCAATCTTGAGCTTACAATAGATTGTCATTAGCAAATTTACGTACTCTCTAGAATGTGCTTTAAGTTTTGAAGAAACTGGGGCACATTCTGAGGGTCACTGAAGGTGGCATTATGTAGAGAGTCTTTAAAAGCTTTAAGAGGAGTACAGCACTTACGTTCGTAGAGCATCTCATAAGGAGATACTCCTAGACACTCATTTGGGAGACTTCTGAAAATGCACATGATGATGTCAAGCTGTTTATCCCAGTCTTTCATGGTTTCATTGCAAAATTTCTTTAGGAGTGCTTTAATAGTCTGATGACTACGTTCAAGAGAACCCTGTGAAGCAGTATGATAGGGGCTGGACAATACCCGAGTGATGTTGAATTCTTCCAGTGTCTTCTTGAAGAGATCACTGGTGAAGTTGGTGCCACAGTCACTTTGAATCTTCCGAGGAAATCCGTATTAGGTAAAGATCGTCAATAGTTTTTTCACCACCGTAGCAGCCGTAATGTTCTTTACTGGAACTGCTATGGGGAATCTGGTGGTTGGACACAGGATGGTTAATATATAAGCGTTGCCAGAACTGGTCCGGGGTAAAGGACCAACACAGTCTATGATGAGTCTGTGGAAAAGTTCCGCAGGCACCTGAATAGGAATTAAAGAAGCCTTGGGAATCGGGATGTTAGGTTTCCCAGCCATCTGACATATATGACACTGTTGTACGTAACTTTTGACATCTTTAATCATACCTGGCCAGCAGTAGTCTTGTCTGATTCCGTGATAGGTTTTGTTAAAACCAAAGTGAGAGTGCTCCGTGGGCCAGGTGTAGAATATCGGGCCGTAGGCTGGTGGGAACCACTAGTTGTTCGACATTTGCCCAATCGTCATCCTCCGTCAGCTTACTGGGTCTGTACCTTCGGTAGAGCAACTGATTCTCTAGGAAGAACCCAGGGATACTGTCAGGTTGTTGAGTCTCAGCCTGGAAGAATAATGGTGTTAATGAATGATCCTCCCTCTGTAACTTTCGGAACTCCAACACAGTAAGATTCGGTGGTAGATTCTGATGGTCTTGAGGGACAGCGGTTGTAGTAGAGTCAGATGGTTGCGGGCGTGCAGCTTGTGCACGGGTGGTCACCAAAACCGGAGGAGAGACTTCATCACTTTCTTGAACCTCTGCTGGAACATACTTTAAGATGGGGTTGTCCACTACAGACTCACATACCTGGGGTTTGTCTATGATGATCAGGTTGGAAGGTTGCAGATCTTCGGCAATGTCATTGCCCAGAAGAAGTTGTACCCCTGACATGGAAAAAGGCTTTTCCCTGATGGCGACTTGGACTTCACCGGTCACGAAAGGACAATCCAGTTGAACTCTGGCGAGTGGATACAGAGTGGTAGCAGTGAGGTCAATGATAAGGATGGTTTCCCCGGTGTAGGTGATGTTAGGCATAGCCGATTTCAAAATTATTGACTGAAGAGCCGCTGTGTCCCTCAAGCTGTTCAATTTGAAAGGTCCCTCCGAATCTGTAGTGTTGGCAGAGACAGTTCCAGGATACAGGTGTTTGCTGAAGAGAGAAACATCATTAACAGGAACACCAACATTCATCACAGGCTTACCGGACTTAGGAGGAGTCGGTTTGGGTTTAGGAGTTTCACTATAGCCTTTGTATTGAGCTTTTCCACATTTATCTATGGTATGTTCATAGAGCTTGCAATACTTACAATACAATTGAGAGCTAGCTTGATCGGTACTCACCTTGTCATAACTATACCTAGACTTCTTACTGGATGGTGGGTCTGGTGTTAAACGGTGTATGAGGCTGTAGGTGTCAGCCGACTTCGCACATCTGATGTAGTCGGTTTCTTCTTTGTCTGCTAAATATAAACGGATGGAAGGGGGAGCACGTCTATAGAATTCCTCAACTAGAATGAGGTGGACGAGTTCTGAAAATTTAGAGACATGTGCTGCTTCCAGCCATTTCGTGAAATATATTTTCTTTGTATTGGCAAATTGTAAAAAAGTGGTGGTAATTGCCTTTAGATAATCACGGAATTTTCGTCTGTAGCTTTCGGTGGAGAGAAGGTAGGCGTCTAAAACTACTTGCTTCAGGGTCTGGTAATCATTCTCAGACGCTAAGGTACTGAGAGTAATCGCAGCTCTACCTGTGAGATGCACTCTGAGAAGGGTAGACCATTGATCTTCATTCCAGCTAAATTTTTTAGTTAGGGCCTCAAAAGTAGTAGAAAACAGATCTATCTCTGTCTCAACGAATGGTAGCATTAACTTACTTGCATGGGAGACATTGAAGCTTACTGGGAGACTAGCTGTAGCTTGTTGGCGCTGAGTGTGGTGTGTAGTTTCCAAGGTGAGTTCTTGTCGACGATATTCCAGAATACTATCAAACTTGCTTCTTATCGTGTTCTCGTTGCATCTCCAGGTGACGTTATCTTGCTTCTAGCTGTTCCCCCTCACGGTGTAGGGCAGCCTCACGTTCCTGTTCTTTCTTTAGGGCAGCCTCACGTTCCCTTCGTTTTAGAGCTTTCTCAAAGGCAGCTTGTTTTTGCAGTTGGTCACGCTTTAGGGCAGCCTCGCGTTCCTGTTCTTCCTTCTTTAGGGCAGCCTCGCGTTCCTGTTCTTCGTTTTTTAGGGCAGCCTCGCGTTCTTTCATCTGGAGAGCTTTTTGTTGTCCCCGCTCTATTTTCGCTAGTTCGAGCTTTAACTTCATAGCTGCCAGAGCATGTCTATCTGCAATAGAATAGTTTCCGTGAGCATCAGAGTCTATAATTCCTTCATCTAAGAGGTGTTCCAGGATAATATTGTGCAAGTCATTTTTGTTGGCTCCATGTGGAACATCTAGTTGATACTCATGTGCTAGAGTTTGTAATTCGGTCCTTCTGGCACGAATAAAGTTCCCTATTTCACTAGCTGGATCGCTACGAAATGCTGAGAGACGAAACATTTTGAAATAGCAAATAAACGTACAACGAATATACTTGTGATATTATAAGTGTCAGTAACAGGATGATGTGGCAACTGGTAACTATCCTGTGGAAATTTAATTGTTAAAAATTAACGTTAATATTAGATGGTAAATGATTAGTCAATCAAAATCGCAGGAAATCTTGTACCCGGTACTCAATATAAGAGAATAAGGGGAAGAAAATCCTACTAAATAAATGAAACGATAGTTTCTAAAACAAATGAAACTTTTATTTGTTTCAAAAGTGAAAGGGTAGTCCAAGAATGTAGGGATACCTTGCCGGGTCTCTATAGGACAGAAGCAAAGGGTTACCTACTTAATTATATGATACTTACAGAATTAGCGTTCTTTGTGCTTTGAAAAAAGAAAGCTAATTCCCTACCTGAGTAAATATCATCATCTCTGACCGACTTGTAGGGGTGCGAGTGTCAACTGGTGACGAGAACTGTTGTTGAGGTCCCAACTCAACAGCGTAGTCCGTGCTAGAGGAACTATGGCCCTCTGTATTCCCCTTTGGTCGGATTGCAGCCGATAGGGTGCATGGCCCGAAGACAAATCATAGTACCAGGGTACCAAAATGATGATCTGTCTGAATTTGAGAAATATCTTAGGGACAAAAGGTGGAATACACGAGTAATAACACTGAGATATGGACGATCAATTAAGAGAGTGACTATCGCCACTAGTCACTACGTAATCCACAGTTATCCAACACTCACAATATGTTACCCTTTTAATGCACAAAATACACAGCACCATATAAATATTAAAAGTTACGAAAATATTGAAAAGCAACTGTATCAAAGCCAAGAACACTTACCACAAATTGATGTTCTAGTACTAGTACCCGAGTGAGGCGCCTTGTACAGGCCCCCTTTAAATGTGATGAAAAAAAGAAATGTAGGTGTTCGGCAGTCCTCCTTATGGCTGGTGTCAATGCCAATCACATTTACAAAAAAAAAAGTTGACTGCTTGACTGTTGCCTCCTGTAGTAAAGTAAAGGAAAACATGGAAAACAAATAGTATGAACAATGAAACTTTAATTTAACTTGAAAACAACAATGAACAAAGATAATCCCTTGGCTATGTACATTGCAAACAAAGAAGATTACAAAGTCAAAAAATAACAAAATAAAACAGTGGTGACGTTACTCTAAAATGAATAAAGACAAAAAATGAATTAACAGGTGCTGAGAATAAAGCGCTGGCTGAGAACATCCACTAATAAGCAGAGCGTATATCAGATGGTTGTTTCAGCTTGAGAGCACAGGATATTCTAACTCCAATGGCTGGTGCAGGCTCAGTCATCGGCTAGGTAGATGGCGCTGAATTCAGAGGTGCAGAGGTGCAGATGACGATTCACCAATCAGAAGCGTGAGGGCTGAAAGTGGTGGTTTGGTGATCGAAGAAGGTGGAGAGCGAGTGTTTGATACGTATGCGCTTGGCAGAAACGTATTTTACTCAATATGTACTACACTTGCTTGTAGTATCTAGATGTTGTATATGTACTGAATTAACATGATGATAGGAAAGAGCAAGCCAAATCTTTCTTGAAGGAGATTATCGTAACACAAGACACAAAACATTAAACAATACATAAAACAATAACAACAAGCAAGTAATGCAAGCAAGAAAACAAAACATAGTTACAGTAGAAAACAAAACAAACAGAATTCACCGGCTGAAAGGACTGACAACAAAACACATCATAAGGTACCACATGAAATATAACACAAGAAAATACACAACACACACCATGCCATGAAGAAAAATTAAAGAAAAACAAAATAAAAATAAAAAATAAAATAAAAAATAAATAAAAAAATAAAAAATAAAAAAAATAAAAAAAATAAAAAATAAAAAAATAAAAAATAAACAACACAACATTGTAATACATTAATAGAACACACAGGGCAAAGTAAACAACACAAAAGCAAAGACATGATTGAAAACACTCACCCCAAAACACCGGCCACCCCACAAACAAAAGGAGAGTCACAGGCACATAATACATTAGGGCAAACAAAACGCCAGAGGGGCATACAACACTACAGTTAGCAAAGAAACAGGAAGTTCAACGGTCATACTTGCCCGGGAACATGACCCGTGGGAACGGCATATTGAACGCCTCTCATCGCAACCACCCTCAAGGGTCATGTTCATCCACCGGGGACGCCATTTCAACCGGAACCCTGGTAAAAGACACTCGCAAACAGGGGACCCAGATGGTATCACTTCTGAGGCGAGTAATCACCACTCTCCCCCATATCATAGGAACCCCCCCACCATGAAAGTTCTCTGGCTCGTCAGACAGAAATAACTCTGCAATCTTTGCCCAGTGCCCCGGCGGCATCACAGATGCTGGCAACACGTCCTCCAGGTCCCTAACGCATACCCACACAGGAGGGAGCCGGACACAGGGCACCACCACAGGGGCATCAGCGACCACGGGCACACCACAAGACGACTGCAGAGAACCTGAGCGGTGCGCATCCTTCTATAAGGTCATTTCAGGCCACGCCCATCACCAGCACCCACACCATCCCTGGCAGCGAAAGCCACCACCTCCCACCGCGAAGAGTCCCCTGGCGGAGAAGGAACAGGAGGCACTCCCGAGACACGGGCACCAGCACCAGCAGGCACATGGACCTCCGCCACCACCAACCATGGAGACATCGACGTATCCGGATCCACACCGTCAACATCTAAAGACCCACAGTCACTGAAGTCCCCACCATCGGCCCAGGCAGAAGACAAATGCCGGGAAGGTTTGGGCTCCTGGTAGTCCGGAAGCGGACCCAGAAACACGGGTACCACCAGCTGGACGAATCGACGCCCGACGCAGAAGCAGCCTCTACCACAGGGGGAACCGGGCCACACACAGAAGGAGGCTCCACATCCACCCCAGCACCCAGCACATCTGGGACCCGAGTTGAGAACACAGGGCCAGGCGCAGCAGCCGAAGACGAGGAGAAGATGGCGACGCCTCACAGTGAGCACCAGGAAGGCCCACGGGAGCAGTGGGGGCGGTGACAGGAGCAGGTAGACCATCCGACGGCACCGCAATCCCCGAGGGAGGGTCTGCAGCAACTGGAGGAAGGTCGGGCGACGCAGGGGGGAGCCACAGCAGGTAACGGGAAAAGCACTTCCCCATCCCCAGAGTCCTCGTCCAGAGGGAGTGGCAGGAAATCCTCCTCCCGGAACAAGTTGACAGGAGCAGTAAGGGCCGCAGAGCACCCGGCAGCCTGATGCCCTAACAGGCCACACCGGAAACAGGTACGGGGTTGCCGGGCATAATATACCCAGACGTAGTATCCCATAAGCCGGACAAAAGATGGTATATTATACTGTAGGCGCATTCCCAAGGTACGAATGTTCGTCCGCCTTCCAGCATACCTCCCCGAGGAGAGCGTGGAAGGTAAGCTTACAACAGCACTATACCTCCCAAAGTAACGCCGGAGGAGGTCTTCAGGGAACTCCAGGGGTGCCCCATGAACACTGACATAAGTCAGGGCACCTCTACGATCCGAAATCGCCACAGAGCCAGCATCACCCGGCAACGGCAACGTACGCCCCTCATATCGACAGAGGAAGTCCCGGTACTCCTCCTCCCTCACGAACTTGAGAACAACCCGGTGGGCTGTAACAAGCTCAACATCGTAGATAGCCTCCACCGGGATACGAAGCATGTCACACATAACCATTTCGATGTCCGTATATCCAGCCTTACAGGTGAACTCCAGGCCCACGGAGTTCACACGCACAACAGGGGGAAGATGGAATCCTATGTCAGAACCGCCACGTCAACACGCAGCCAGGCAGCAACAAAACTGGGAGTGCAGAGACGCCCACACCACCTGGCGACCAAAATGGCAAACAACCCCAACAACCAAGGAGGGTCGGAAGACATCCTCACTCCACGACTACCAGGGCCGGACTCTCAGATTTGAAGAAAGTTGAACATTGCAAACTAGAACTAGCAAGTCCATTGTTTATCACAATGAAATGTGTGAAGTAAAACATGTGTATGGGGCAAGTAACAAAGTCAGTACACTAACAGATGTTGTCATAGCTCGAATAAGACTTGGCTGCATGTATCTCTGGCAGTTCGGCTTGTATAGAGATCTAGATGAAGTAAAGTGGATGGACAAAGACAGGGACACACACTCGAACACTATATCTTGGATTGTAGTAAAATTCAGCCATTTAGAGATAAATCTAAGCTCACGTTGTATGATATGGCAACCAATCTTATTACCAAGGATAAAATACCTGAAATCCTTGCACTGTATCCATATTTCGCTTCCAGTAGATAAACGACATATGAGATCAAGAAACAAGTAGTGTATTGTGAAGACTAATAATAAACAGAAGCTACCCTATGACTCTGTAATATCTCCATTGGTCAAACAATTATGTATTAGCGATAAGACCTACCATTAATTTATAATGACTTACTGTAAATATATAGCTCTTGAAATAGAACATTCTCTGTAACTAGCTGACATGTAACTATAAGGTGTGAAGGAAAGATGAAATTGTTTATGTAATAATTTAAGATGAAGTCTGAGAAAGACCTTTTGAGCCTTCTGTAAGGCTTTTTGCGCTACAACTCACAGGATGAGTATTGGGTGCACAATTAAACTAGCCGCCTCCGGCGGCAACAATCAATCTTAATCACAAATATTACATGCTGCACATAAAATGAACATCACGTGTGCGGTTGGAGAACATGTCCCGTAGCAAACTTCTGTACTTCCTCTACTTTTCCACTGAGGTTAGAGATGGCATTGGACACTGAGCCAGGGGTGCCAGATTTGAGTTGCCGAAAGTCGCGAGCTGAAGAGAAGAAGTAAATTTTCACAAACTTTACAATAAAAGTAGCCAAATATTTTTTTCCCCGATTGATTCGCTTTTTAGAATAAACAGCCCAGCTTATTTTAACTGTAGCCAAAAAAGTAGTAAGTAGCGACATACATAGATGACTTTTTAATTGAATAAAATTATCCTAATTGGTAACCGAATTGGGCTACAAGTAGCCCAATCTTGCATCCCTGCACTGAGCCTAAATATAATAGTAATTATTATTATTATTATTATTATTATTTATATACATATACAAGAGTTCTTACATTCTTGTACAGCCACTAGCATGCATAGCATTTCGGGTAAGTCGTTAATCCTATGTTCCCCCAAATACGACCCCGCCAAATCTTTTGATAACCAGGTACCCATTTTACTGTTGGGTAAACAAAGGCTACAGTTATGGATTTGCACCCAGTAAACCCTCCCTGGCAAGGATACGAACCCAGGAGAAAGCGCTCATGAAATGCCAGTCGAGTGTCTTAACCACTACACCATGGGGACTGAATGTCGTAACATAACGTCACAACAAATGTCATTACATAAACAGTATACAGCGTCCTGAAAGCTTCCTTATCTAGTCATCCGATTTTTTTTCTTTAATAATAAAATATTTAAAATACCTGAGATCACGTTGCAAGATCAAGCAGGGCAGCATTTTGGTACAAACCTCGTGTTTAATTGTAAAATATTCACATAATTATGGATAATTAACCTCCCTTCCTTAAATCCATAATCAGAAGGATTATACTGGCCGACAGCAATCATAATTATTTTTCTAAATATTGAATTTATAGTAATAAAATGATTTTTGTGTATCAGATAATATTTCTGGTACACATTGGCATACCAAGCCAGTGAGAGAGTTGTTGTTGTTGATGGTGTTGATTTAGGGGGCGATGATGATCGAGGGATCGGATGCGTCCTTCGTGCCTGTGAAGAGCTAATCGAGAAGCACAACGGCGAAATGAATGACGCCTTTCGGCCGAAACGAATGTGCCTCGCGGTCATTACACTCCCAGATGGGCAGATTACTCGGGAACCCCAAGAGTCCCTAAGGGAGACAAGCACCGGCCCCACCCCATACAGAGCACTGGGTAACAATACCAAAAACTCGGCGCCCAACTAAAACGAAAAAAATTCATCCAGTGCCCTCCGGTAGAACAGAAGCCTGCTGCCCACCACGTCTGAGGGCTTACCAAGACCTGCAAACTCCCAGCACCTCTCAGCCAAGCCGGCGCCGGACACCATATCGCTCCCCGAAGAATGATGATACTTTTCAAGATGCTAGTGCACTCTAGAGTGAAATAATGTTACACAATGACAGCCTCTTTCAAAGCTGGAGAAAATGCTGACCTGGAGAGAATGCAGAGACCCTTTACTACTAGAATCCTCTCAGTAAAACATCTAAATTATTGGGACCGACTAAAATACCTAAATTTGCATTCTCCTGAGTGCATGTGGGAGATACATAATAATTTACACGTGGAAAATAGTAGAGGAGCTTGTCTCAAATCTGCACACACAAATAACACCACATGAGACCAGAAGGCATGGCAGGATGTGCAGAATTACCCCATAGGTTAGCAGAGTCCGACACATGTGGAGTTCGTAGGGTCCGCGAATAACATTAATTATCTCGAGACATTGAAGTGTTACGGAGACAAGAAACATAGTTTTTTCTCACAGGAGTGTATACAAATGCAGTGATCAAGTGTATAGCGAGCTCCTACAGCGGTAGAGCAATTAAGAAAGCAAAAATAAGGTGGCGTGGCAAGATCAGTGTGTACAGATGGGTCAGCATAGCCAGGACCTACGATTTGCTCGCTGAGTGTTGTGTTGTGAAGCGGATTTTAGCATACATAGTAATTGATCCCCCGAAGTGTGTGCACCGTTTAGGATCGTATACTAAGTTGCACATAGTGGTTGACGAGTAGTGAGGAAGATAGAAACGAATGGTATACCAGGAGCACGTGGAGACAACAAGGAGCACGTGGAGACAACAAGGAGCACGTGGAGACAACATTGATACCAGGGCAGAGGAGAGGACAGGCGAACAACCCCGTCATAAGGACATCTCCTCAAACTCACCTAGGCGTGCTTGCTCAGGGTGAGCAGACAGTAGGTACCCCTCTCTAGGTCATCAATAAGGTGTACAGAGTGACTTAAAATAATTAATTTAAAGTAGGTCTAAATATCTCAAATATACAACTCTTTGTGACTCACTCTGGGAACAGGGACTGACACATGCTACCCTAGTGACCGCTCACCCATCCCCCCCAACTTCCCATGCCTTACACCGTCCCAAGACACCCCCCTTACCCCTCCCCCTATACACAAACAACCCCACACTCAACACACACACACACACACACACACACACACACACACACACACACACACACACACACACACACACACACACACACACACACACACACACACACACACGAACTCGGGCTGGCACACGCAGGATGTCAATCACGGCTGGAACAATTTCAGAGGAAGGGGTGGAACAGGAAGCCGGGATGAAGGGAGTATTCCAGCAAATGTGGGAGGAATTCAGTGAAGAACTGAGGTCAATGAGGGAGACAGTTGCCAACCTGCAAGTTGAACTAAGGGCAGCAAAGGAGGAGATAAGAAGCCTGAAGGAGACTTCTCCACAATACCAGACACAAACCGTGCCTCAGAGAGACAGGAATGCTACTGTGGAGGGGACCTCCACACCTCAGCTCTCATTTGCTGAAATACTTAAAACGAGCCCTGAAGCTAGGTCTGCCGTTAAGGAAGTTGCCATGGAAGTGGCTTCCTCTCAGGAAGCGGCTAGATGTACCAGCCGGCTGATAGAGAGAAATAGAGCAGTAGTAGTAGCAGGCATTAAGGAGCAAACAGGGACCAGACCAAAGGAGCGGAGAGACAAGGACAAAAACATGATTAAAGAGATCCTTAAAGAGGTAAGGATGGAGGGAGCTGAGCGAAATGTTGAAAAGGTTTTCAGGCTTAGAAAGTACAACAAGGACAGAGACCGAATGATAAAGGTGGTGTTCATGAGTGAAATCGCGAAAGAGGAATTATTAGAAAGGAAGTGCTGTCTAGCAAGTGGAGAGAAGTTCAAAAGAGTATTCTTGCAGAGGGATATGACAAGGGAAGAGAGAATGCAAGCAGCAGACGCGAGGAAGGAGCGCAGGGAGAGAGAAAGGAATCAGGGAGCCACACCCCAGATCCCTACAATCCCAGAGGGAAACGGGGAACCCTCCTCAAACAGTGCATTAGCCACAGGGAGTGCGGCACCACCCCCTCATTCCACCCAACAGACACCCTACCTGCCCCAACCCCTGTCAGCCCCCCACTAAGTACCCACCTAAGGCACCCCTCTCCTCCCACTCTCCCCCCCTCCTCCCACTCACCCCCCTCCTCCCACTCCCCCCTCCCCCCAGGACCTCCCTTCTCCCCCATCCCCCAAGCCCTCCCTTCTCCCACATGCCCTTCCGTCCCTCCCACCCATAAGCCCTCCATTCTCCCCCACCCCCCTAAGCTCCCCACTCTCCCCCACCCCACCTAAGCCTTCCCCTCTCCACCACTCCCCAAAACCCTCCCCTCTTCCTCAACCACCTCAGCCTTCCCTTTCCCCCCCACGCCCCCCAAGCCCTCCCCACTTTATTGCCCCCCCAAACCCCCCTTTCTCCCCCATCCCCCCACTCCCCTCAACCCTCCCCCTCTCACCCACCCCCCCAACCGTCCCCCCCTCACCCACTCCCCCTACCCTCCCCCTCCCCCCCCTCACCCACTCCCCCTACCCTCCCCCTCCCCCCTCACCCACTCCCCCTACCCTCCCCCTCCCCCCTACCCCCCAAGCCCTTCCTCCTCCACCAGTCTCCCCATACCAGATCCTCCCAGCTCCCGCTCACCCCAGACCCCACAGGTCCTCCCCAGAGGAAAAGCAGAAGAGAGTTAGTTTCAGGGCAATGTACTCGAACATAGATGGGATCACAAGCAAGGCAAGTGAACTAAGGGAAAGAGCACAAGAAGTGAACCCAGATGTAATTGGACTCACTGAAACAAAACTCTCTGGAATCATAACGAATGCCGTGTTTCCCCAGGAGTACACAATAATAAGGAAAGAGAAGGAAGGTAGGGGAGGAGGAGGAGTGGCCCTACTCATGAGAAAGGAATGGAGTTTTAAGGAGATGGCTATCCCGGGCTGTGAGGGTTTCAGAGACTACATAGCAGGCACCATGACAATGGGAGGACCAAGGATAGTAGTAGCAGTAATATATAATCCTCCACCAAATGACAAAAGACCCAGTCAAGAGTACGAAAGCAACAACATGGCAGTTAACACTATAATTGAGAGGGCAGCCTCTTCTGCCTGTAGAAATAGATCCCACCTGCTCATCATGGGGGACTTCAATCACGGCACGATTGATTGGGAGAACAAGGAACCGCTTGGAGGCGAGGATACGTGGAGAGCCAAACTACTGGAGGTGGCGACTAGAAACTTCTTAACCCAGCATGTCAGTGAACCCACAAGGATGAGAGGAAACGACGAACCAGCGAGACTCGACCTGGTTTTCACCCTGAACGACTCTGACATAAGAGAAATCAGTTTTGAGGACCCAGTAGGAATGAGCGACCACAGTGTATTGGTGTTTGAGTACCTGATTGAAGAAGGGTTATTGAACTCGAGAAGGGATACCGAAAACAAAAGGTTAGCATACCGAAAGGGAAACTATGAGGAGATAAGAAAATGCCTAGCAGATATAGCATGGGAAACAGAGCTCAGGGAAAAGACGGCCCAAGATATGATGGAATACATCACGCAAAAATGCAAGGATGCAGCAAACAAGTTTGTCCCAGTCCAAAAGGAAAACAGTGAAATGAAGATGAGAAACCCATGGTTTAATCAGAGATGTAGGCTAGCTAAGCAGCAAAGTAAAAGGGCATGGAGAAACTATAGGAATAACAGGACACTGGAGAGCAGAGAAAGATACCAGAATGCCAGGAATGAATATGTTAGGATGAGAAGAGAGGCAGAAAGACAATACGAAAATGACATCGCAAGCAAGGCAAAGACTCAGCCTAAATTGCTGCATAGCCACATCAGGAGAAAAACAACAGTAAAGGAACAGGTTATGAAATTAAGGTTAGGGGCAGAAGGATTCACTACAAACGACAAGGAAGTGTGTGAGGAACTGAATAAGAAATTCCAGGAGGTCTTCACCTTGGAGCAAGGAGAAATCCCAGAGATAAGAGAGGGAATAGCTAACCAGGAACCACTGGAAGAGTTTGAGATTACCAGCGGGGAAGTAAGGAAGTGTTTACTAGAATTGGATGTGACAAAGGCTATAGGTCCAGATGGAATCTCCCCTTGGATACTAAAGGAAGGAGCAGAAGAACTGTGCCTCCCGCTCTCCATGGTGTATAACAAATCACTGGCAACAGGGGAACTGCCAGAAATTTGGAAAGCAGCTAACGTAGTCCCGATATACAAGAAAGGGGATAGACAGGAGGCACTGAATTACAGACCAGTGTCCCTAACCTGCATACCATGCAAGTTGATGGAGAAGATTGTGCGAAGAAAGCTAGTGGAACATCTGGAGCGAAAGAACTTTGTAACACAGCATCAACATGGATTCAGGGATGGCAGGTCCTGCCTCACAGGGTTACTTGAATTCTACGACCAGGCAACAAAAATAAGGCAAGAAAGAGAAGGGTGGGCAGACTGCATATTTTTGGATTGTCAGAAAGCCTTTGACACAGTGCCACACAAGAGGCTAGTGAAAAAACTGGAGATGCAGGCTGGAGTGAAAGGGAAGGTACTCCGTTGGATACAGGAATACCTAAGTAACAGGAGACAACGAGTCAGTGTGAGGGGTGAGGTCTCAGATTGGCGAGACGTTACGAGTGGAGTACCGCAGGGGTCAGTCGTTGGACCTATACTGTTTCTGATATATGTAAATGATCTTCCAGAGGGTATAGAATCGTTTCTCTCAATGTTTGCCGATGATGCAAAAATTATGAGGAGGATTGAAACTGAGGACGATAGTAGGAGGCTA
This sequence comes from Procambarus clarkii, assembly GCF_040958095.1. Lineage (NCBI taxonomy): Eukaryota > Metazoa > Arthropoda > Malacostraca > Decapoda > Cambaridae > Procambarus > Procambarus clarkii. The sequence continues at coordinate 36,280,950 of NC_091174.1, read as the reverse complement.
CAAGATGACCTAGACAGACTGAGTGAATGGTCCAACAAATGGCTGTTGAAGTTCAACCCGAGTAAATGCAAAGTAATGAAACTAGGTGGTGGAAATAGGAGGCCAAACACAGGATACAGAATAGGAGATGAAGTACTTAATGAAACGAACAGAGAGAAAGATCTAGGAGTTGATATCACACCAAACCTGTCTCCTGAAGCCCACATAAAAAGAATAACGTCTGCGGCATATGCGAGGCTGGCTAACATCAGAACAGCGTTCAGGAACCTGTGTAAGGAATCATTCAGAATCTTGTACACCACATATGTAAGACCAATCCTGGAGTATGCGGCCCCAGCATGGAGCCCGTACCTTGTCAAGCACAAGACGAAGCTGGAAAAAGTCCAAAGGTATGCCACTAGACTAGTCCCAGAACTAAGAGGCATGAGTTACAAGGAAAGGCTGCGGGAAATGCACCTTACGACACTGGAAGACAGAAGAGTAAGGGGAGACATGATCACAACCTACAAAATCCTCAGAGGAATCGACCGGGTAAACAAGGATAAACTATTCAACACTGGTGGGACGCGAACAAGGGGACACAGGTGGAAACTGAGTACTCACATGAGCCACAGAGACGTTAGAAGGAACTTTTTCAGTGTCAGAGTAGTTAACGGATGGAATGCATTAGGCAGTGATGTGGTGGAGGCTGACTCCATACACAGTTTTAGATGTAGATATGATAGAGCCCAGTAGGCTCAGGAATCTGTACACCAGTTGATTGACAGTTGAGAGGCGGGACCAAAGAGCCAAAGCTCAACCCCCACAAGCACCAATAGATGAGTACAAATAGGTGCGTCCACACACACACACACACATACACACACACACACACACACACACACACACACACACAACCTCCCCTCTCAGCCCACCAGCACTAATCCACCCCACACACCCACCATCCCTTCCCTCACTTCCACCTACCATTCATACACTCACACACACCTCTCTGGCTCTGTCTCTCTCTCTCTCTGTCTTACTCTCTCTCTCTCTCTCTCTCTCTCTCTCTCTCTCTCTCTCTCTCTCTCTCTCTCTCTCTCTCTCTCTCTCTCTCTCTCTCTCTCTCTCTCTCTCTCTTTCTTTCTCTCTCTCTCTCTCTCTCTCTCTCTCTCTCTCTCTCTCTCTCTCTCTCTCTCTCTCTCTCTCTCTCTCTCTCTCTCTCTCTCTCTCTCTCTCTCTCTCTGTCTCTCTCTCTCTCTCTCTCTCTCTCTCTCTCTCTCTCTCTCTCTCTCTCTCTCTCTCTCTCTCTCTCTCTCTCTCTCTCTCTCTCTCTCTCTCTCTCCCTCTCCCTCACCCTCTCCCTCTCTCTCCCTCTCTCTCTCTCTCCCTCTCTCTCTCTCTCCCCCTCTATACCTCCCCCCCAAGGTAGCTCTCCCTCTCTATACCTCCCCCCCCCCCCACCGTAGCTCTCCCCCTCTCTATCTCCTCTCTCTTTATCCTCTACCTCTCTCCTCTCTCTCTCTCTCTCTCTCTCTCTCTCTCTCTCTCTCTCTCTCCCTCTCTCTCTCTCTCTCTCTCTCTCTCTCTCTCTCTCTCTCTCTCTCTCTCTCTCTCTCTCTCTCTCTCTCTCTCTCTCTCACTTATAGGGAAAACATGGAAGGGACACGAACTCGGGGTGACAAAAGCAGGAGGAAAATCGCGGCCGGAACAAACACAGAGGATGGGGTGGAACAGGAAGACTGGATGAAGGAAGTACTCCAGCAAATGCGGGATGAATTCAGTGAAGGACTGAGGGTAATGAGGGAGACCGTAGCCAACCTGCAGTATGAACTAAAGGCAGCAAAAGAGGAGATAAGAGGCCTAATGGAGACTCCTCCGCAATACCAGACACAAACTGTACCCCAGGGAGATGGGAATGCTACTATGGAGGGGACCACCACAACCCAGCTCTCATTTACTGAAATGCCTAAAATGAGCCCAGAAGCTAGGTCTGCAGTTAGGGAAGTTGCCATGGAAGTGGCTTCCTCTCAGGAAGCAGCTAGATGTACTAGCTGGATGATAGAGAGAAAAAGAGCAGTAGTAGTAGCAGGCATTAAAGAGCAAACAGGGACCAGCCCAAAGAAGCAGAGACAAGGACAAAAACGCAGTTACTGAGATCCATAAAGAGGAAAGGATGGAGGGAACTGACCAAAATGTTGAAAAGATTTTCAGGCTTGGAAAGTACAGCAAGGACAGAGACCGAATGATAAAGGTGGTATTCATGAGCGAAATCACGAAAGAGGAACTGTTAGCAAGGAAGAGCGGTCTAACAAATGGTCAGAAGTTCAAAAAATTATTCCTGCAGAGGGATATGACAAGGGAAGAGAGAATGCCGGCAGCAGACGCAAGGAAGGAGCACAGGGAGAGAGAAAGGAATCTGAGTACCACAACTCCGAACCCTACAATCCCAAAGGGGAGTGGGGAACCCTCCTCAAACAGTGCAACAGCCACAAGGAGTGAGGCACCACCCCCTACATTCTATCCAACAGACACCCAACCAGCCCCATCCCGTCAGCCCCCCACTAAGTACCTACCTAGGGCACCCTCCCCCCACCCTTTTCCCTCCTCCCTTTCAGCCCCCTCCTCCCACTCACCCCTCTCCCCAGGACCTCCCTTCTCTCCCATTCCCAAAGCCCTCCCTTCTCTCACATGCCGTCCCGTCTCTCCCACCCCCAAACCCTCCGTTCTCCCCCGCCCCCCTCAGCCCCCCACTCTCCCCCACCCCACCTAAGTCTCCCCCTCTCCACCACTTCCCTAAACCCTCCATTCTTCCTTACCCACCTCAGCCCTTCTTTTCCCCCCACGCCCTTCCCCCTTTTCTCCCCTATCCCCCAAAGCCTCTCCTTCCCCCATGCTCCCCCATCCCTACCCCTCTCACCCAGCCCCAACCCTCCCCCTCTCACTCTCTCCCCAACCCTCCCCGTCTAACTCTCCCCCCCTACCCCCCCCCCCTATCACCCACCTCCCTACCCTCCCCCTATCACCCCCCCTACCCTCCCCCTCTCCCCATCCCCCCAAGCCCTCCCTCCTCCACCAGTTTCCCCATACCAGGTCCTCCCAGCTCCCACTCCCCCCAGATCCCACAGGTCCCCCCCCCCCCAGAGGAGAAGCAGAAGAGAGTCAGTTTCAGGGCGATGTACTCGAACAAAGATGGGATCACTAGCAAGACAAGTGCACTAATGGAAAGTACACAAGAAGTGAACCCAGATGTAATCGGACTCACTGAAACAAAACTCTCTGGAATCACAATGAATGCCATGTTTCCCCAGGAGTACACAGAAATAAGGAAAGAGAGGGAAGGTAGGGGAGGAGGCGGAGTGGCCCAACTCATAAGAGAGGAATGGATTTTTAAGGAGATGTCTATCCCATGCTGTGAGGGGTTTAGAGACTACATAGCAGGCACCATGACAATGGGAGGACCAAGAATAGTAGTAGCAGTAATATACAACCCTCCACCAAATGACAGAAGACCCAGTCAAGAGTATGAAAACAACAACATGGCAGTTAACACTGTAATTGAGAGGGCAGCCTCTGCTGCCTGTAGAAATAGATCCCACCTGCTCATCATGAGCGACTTCAATCACGGAAGGATTGACTGGGAGAACAAGGAACTGCATGGAGGCGAGGATACGTGGAGAGCCAAACTATTGGAGGTGGTGACTAGAAACTTTTTAACCCAGTATGTCAGAGAACACACAAGGATGAGAGGCAATGACGAATCAGCGAGACTCGACCTAGTCTTCACTCTGAACGACTCCGACATAAGAGAAATCGGTTTTGAGGACCCAATAGGAATGAGCGACCACAGTGTACTGGTGTTTGAGTACCTGATTGAAGAAGGGTTATTGAACTCGAGGAAGGATACCGAAACCAAAAGGTTAGCATACCGAAAGGGAAACTATGAGGGGATAAGAAAATTCCTAACAGATGTAGCATGGGAAACAGAGCTCAGGGGAAAGACGGCCCATAATATGATGGACTACATCACGCAGAAGTGCAGGGAAGCAGCAAACAAGTTTGTCCCAGTCCAAAAGGAAAACAGAGAAATGAAGATGAGAAACCCATTGTTTAATCAGAGATGTAGGCTAGCTAAGCAGCAAAGGGGATATTAGATAAAAAAATTCTCCCAAACATGAATTTTTCTGATAAATTTCTAAAAATACTACAACGTTCTGGCAACACCGTGGTGCAAACCGTTTAATGTTATGATAATAAATAACGTAATTAGACTAAATTTTCCAGCCGCAATTGTACCAAATCTGGTCCTCGCGGCTCGGGTGCGCCATAGGGTGATGCGTCATACGTTGTAAGCGTCTAGTATTTCGTAATAGAGTGGAAAATATCTTGTTATGCATATACAAATTATAAATTTTGTTGTATCTACTGCACAATGGTTAGAGTATCGGACAAGAAGAAAGCTCTAAAGGCAAGAGCTCTACGCGCTAGCCAATTAAAGAAGGAGCGTAAAGCCGCACTGAGGAAAAACAGGGTTCTCTTGAGTGAAGATAGAAGAGGGCTCGCTGTGAGGAGTATGTCGCAGCCTCCCGCCCCACAACACACATTACCTCGCCTCACTCCCTTACACCTCCTGCGGCACCTGCCACTCCTCCTGCAGCACCTGCCACTCAAGATCTTAGACCTGCAACTCCAGGCGTTCTCCCTCTTGATGTTGCAGGACCCAGCACTGCTCTTGATGTTGCAGGACCCAGCACTGCTCTTGATGTTGCAAGGCCCAGCACCTCACGTGATGTGGAAACTCCCAACTTTTCAACAAAGCGTAAAGGTACCCTGAGCAGTGCCAGAAACCAAATTAGGTTATATAAATAAGAACAAATTGCCAATGACAGTGCCAATGAAAATGACACTGACAGTGAAAGTGACGTGAAATGCAAAATAACTCCGCGTGAGTCAACGATAATGTGGACAGATAGGAAGCTTGAACATTACCTAAATGAAAATTGTGTATGCAAGTATTGCTCAAAGGATAATCTACGTCATACAGTTACGCTTATGCAACATGATGTGAAACTGGAAAAAACCTGTAATGATGGTCATATTTCAAATACTGAACAGTTGATTGAAAATCATGAAAATTTAACATCGTTAGTGTACAGCAACGTGATAAATGGGCACGGATTTACATATTACAGTAGCACGTGTGCTGTAAATAACATGAAATTCGTGTCACATCTTATATATGACAAGATCCAGAAGAAGATAAGAGATGCTGGTAATGAAAGGTGGGTTCATTTGCAAGAAAGTACTCGTCATAACATATTCAATCATTACAGAGAACAGTTCAATAGGCACCCCAGTGGTGGTGTCCTGGACATTGATGTGTCCTATAATGGATCTTAGCATACAAGGGGCCATCATTCACAAATTGGCACTGCCTTTGTTGTTGAAATATTCACAGGGCTGATTGTGGACTAAATATTTTCTGCAAAAACTGCCACAAGAGCCAAATAACCAAGCGTAGAAAACAACAGGGAAAAATAACACAGACCGAGTTTGATGATGAGATGGCTAAACATTTACCATATTGTGACAAGAACTACGATGACACTGCCAAAAATATGGAAGAGGATGCCGCTGTACTAATGTGAGCTCGATCTCAAGATATCAAATTCAGGTATACGACCTTGGTCAGTGATGGTGATTCTTCGGCCTTCGGCATAAATCACTTCAGTAAGAGACTTGCAACACAGCTTCGCAACTTTCAGAAAACAGCTGTGGAAATAAAGGAGACAAAAGGGCCAATCAAAAAACCAGACGAATGTCACTGGTCAAAGGGAAGGGAAGATTAACTGGCGGCACCATTCTGAAGTTGGCAAGTTACTTCACAAAAGCCATCAGGGATAACATCAACTCTGACTGGAAACAAATGAGGGATGCCTGCCTATCTGGACTGTTCCATGCAATGGCCACTGACGAAAAGCCACGGCACATGCACTGTCCTAAAGGAAAAGACTCTTGGTGTTTCTATCAGCAAGACATTGCAAATGGAAAGACCACACGATCACACAAGATAATGAAAGTATATTTCCAGCTACCCAGTATTCACATGACTGAAGTCATGAAGATATACTACAATCTGGTATCAGAGGACAACATGACCAAGTGTCTGAAGGGGAAGACTCAAAATCCAAACGAGTCTCTACACCACAGAGTTTGGCAACTTGCCTCCAAAGACAAATATGTTAGTCGTGTAATGGTAGACTTCGCCATGGCAGTGACATCCGTCAACTACAACGCTGGCTATATACTGGGATCGCTGACCAACCTCCTTGGTCTACCACAGAGTGACATGCGGGACTGGTACTTCAGTATGAAGGAAAAAAAACATGCAGAAACAAACCAGAAGCACCACCAAGCCAAGAAAGGCCCCTTAAGAAGCTGACCCTGGCTATGGGGCAGGTGCCTACTAGTACCAGTGAAGTGCCACCTTGAGGACCAATATTTCAGAACAATTATATTAGGTTAGTATGTTTTATTTTTTTATATTTTGATATTACATCATAAATAATTGTAAATATAAGGCTGCTGGCCTTTTTTTTTATTTTTTTTTTAATAATTTAATTTTTTTAATCATTTTTTTTTTATCAGTCGATCTTCATGGAACTTCCACATCTTACTGAACGAATGCCAATCTACAAGGGTGGTAATTTTGATAGAAGATACGTCCACGAAGTATCGCCAAACGTTTTGCCCAGAGAGCAAATCGTACCCAGCACACCGTGACACCTGCTACCACCGCCGTAACTAGCTAACTGCTCATCCTCTGCCTGCCTGTCACTGATTGGCTGGTGTCTCGTCGCCCCAGCCCTCCGCCACCACCACAAGTCGACGTCTGGGCTGCAGTGCGCCAGTATTGTCAGAATATCTCAGTGCTCCTTGCAGTTGACATCTCTCGCTGGTAGACTAAGCCTTGGCTTTCGTGTACTAAGGGAGGTGGCAGCTCGAAGCCAGTATTCCAGCACCACTTATATTTTATTTTGCTCTCACTGTAACTTACTTGTCTTAACGTAACTTTTCATTTGCCAGTGATTATTCATATTATTTTGTTTGTTGCCTTGTCTTGCATATTTTATGTGATTACCTTTATTCATGTCTTGTTTTTCTAGAGTAATTAAAATTTCATTGTTTATATACTTGTGTTTTGTGTGTCTTCCCATTACCTTATCACAGACGAAAGGACCAACTTTTCTCTTTTTTTTCGATTATGTGATGAGGCCCTGCCCCTAGCTTTTGAAACAGCCGAACACCAACGCTTTACCGTCACAGTAGACAATAAACATCACTGGTGCAAGAACTGAACCTTGTGGTACTCCACTTGTGATATTTCTCCAGTCCGATACATTGCCTCTGATCACTGCCCTCATTTTTCTATCAGTCAGAAAACTTTTCATCCATGTTAGAAGCTTACCTGTCACCCCTCCAATATTTTCCAGTTTCCAGAACAACCTCTTATGTAGAACTCTGTCGAAAGCCTTTATTAGGTCCAGATAGATGCAGTCAACCCAACCATCTCTTTCCTGTAATATCTCTGTTGCTCGATCATAAAAACTGAGTAAATTCGATACAAAGGATCTTCCAGATCGAAAACCATACTGTCTGTCTGATATTATATAATTTCTCTCCAGGTGTTCTACCCATTTAGTTTTAATTATTTTTTCCAATATTTTGACAATTACACTTATGATACAGGTCTATAATTAAGGGGGTCTTCCCTGCTTCCACGTTTGTAGATTGGAGCTATGTTAGCCTTTTTCCACACATCAGCTACAACTCCTGTAAACAAGGATACCAGAAAAATCAGTTGAAGTGGAATGCAGAGCTCAGGTGCACATTCTCTCAGAACCCATGGTGAAACTCCATCTGAACCAACTGCTTTGTTCTTATTTAGCTCCTTGAGCATTTTTTCCACTTCGTCTCTAGATTCCTCTAGACAATCAACTGGTGTACAGATTCCTGAGCCTACTGGGCTCTATCATATCTACATTTAAAACTGTGTATGGAGTCGGCCTCCACCACATCACTGCCTAATGGATTCCATCTGTTAACTACTCTGACACTGAAAAAGTTCCTTCTTACGTCTCTGTGGCTCATGTGGTTACTCAGTTTCCACCTGTGTCCCCTTGTTCGCGTCCCGCCAGTGTTGAATAGTTTATCCTTGTTTACCCGACCGATTCCCCTGAGGATTTAGTAGGTTGTGATCATGTCCCACCTTACTCTTCTGTCTTCCAGTGTCGTAAGGTGCATTTCCCGCAGCCTTTCCTCATAACTCATTCCTCCTAGTTCTGGGACTAGTCTAGTAGCATACCTTTGAACTTTTTCCAGCTTCGTCTTATGCTTGACAAGGTACGGGCTCCATGCTGGGGCCGCATACTCCTGGATTGGTAGTACATTTATGGTGCACAAGATTCTGAATGATTCCTTACACAGGTTCCTGAACGCTCTTCTGATGTTAGCCAGCCTCGCATATGCCGCAGACGTTATTCTTTTTATGTGGGCTTCAGGAGACAGGTTTGGTGTGATATCAACTCCTAGATCTTTCTCTCTGTTTGTTTCATTAAGTACTTCACCTCCTATTCTGTATCCTGTGTCTGGCCTCCTATTTCCACTGCCTAGTTTCATTACTTTGCATTTACTCAATTTGAACTTCAACAGCCATTTGTTGGACCATTCACTCAGTCTGTCTAGGTCATCTTGTAGCCTCCTACTATCTTCCTCTATTTCAACCCTCGTCATAATTTTTGCATCATCAGCAAACATTGAGAGAAACGAATCTTTACACTCTGGGAGATCATTTACATATACCAAAAACAGTATAGGTCCAAGGACTGACCCCTGCGGGACTCCACTTGCAACGTCTCGCCAATCTGAGACCTCACCCCTCACTCAGACTCGTGGTCTCCTGTTGCTTATGTACTCTTTTATCCATTGGAGTACCTTCCATTTCACTCCAGCCTGCATCTCCAGCTTTTTCACTAGCCTCTTGAGTGGTACTATATCAAAGGCTTTCTGACAATCCAAAAATATGCAGTCTGCCCACCCTTCTCTTTCTTGCCTTATTTTTGTTGCCTGGTCGTAGAATTCAAGTATAGGTGAATTCAAGTATCAATGAATTCAAGCAATTTGTCACGAAGTCCCTTCTCTCCATATGTGTTACTAGGTTTTTTCTTGCAATCTTCTCCATCACCTTGCATGGTATACAAGATAAAGACACTGGCCTGTAGTTCAGTTCCTCTTGTCTGTCACCCTTTTTGTATATTGGTACTAAATTAGCAGTCTTCCATATTTCTGGTAGGTCTCCCGTTTCCAGTGCCCTACTATACACCATGGAGAGTGGCAAGCAAAGTGCTCCTGCACACTCTTTCAATACCCATGGTGAGATTCCGTCCGGCCCAACAGCTTTTCTCACATTCAGCTCCAATAGGTGCTTCATGGCCTCATCTCTTGTAATTTCGAACCTTTCCAAAGGTCACCTGGTTTGCTGCCACCTCTCCTAGCGCCGTGACTTCTCCCTGTTCTATTGTAAAGACCTCCTGGAACCTTTTGTTGAGTTCTTCACACACCTCTTTGTCATTCTCTGTGTACCTGTCCTTGCCTACCCTAAGTTTCATCACCTGTTTCTTCACTGTTGTCTTCCTCCTGATGTGATTGTGTAGTAGCTTTGGTTTGGTCTTGGCCTTATTAGCTATATCATTTTCATACCTTTTCTCAGCTGCTCTCTCACACTAACAAACTCGTTCCTTGTTCTCTGGTATCTCTCTCTACTTTCTATTGTTCCGTTATTACGGAAGTTCCTCCATTCTTTTTTGTTCAGCTCCTTTGCTTTCATACATTTCCTATTAAACCACAGTTTCTTCTTTTTCTTCTTTTTTTTCTTGTCGGGCTGGAACAAACTTGCTTACAGCCTCCTGACACTTTTGGGTGTCATAGTCCATCACGTCTTGTAAGGACTTGGTTCTGAGTTCCGTGTCCCAATGTTTCCTTTTCGGTACGCAAGCCCTTTGTTTCCCAGTTCCTTTTTGTGGGTGATAATTCCTAGCTCAACCAGGTACTCAAAGCCCAATACACTATGATCACTCATTCCAAAGTGGGCTTCCAACTTAACTTCCCTTATATCCGACTCATTTAGGGTAATAATCAGATCAAGCAAGGCTGGTTCATCCCCTCCTCTCATTCTTGTCGGTCCCTTGAAGTGTTGACTTAGAAAGTTTCTTGTTGCCACATCCAGTAGCTTAGCTCTCCATGTGTCTGGTCCTCCATGTGGGTTTCTGTTCCCCCAATCTATCTTCCCATAGTTGAAGTCTCGTATGATTAGTAGTCTGGATCCGTTCCTGCTAGACACAGAAGCTGCTCTCTCTATTATATTGATGGTGGCCAAGTTGTTTCTATCATATTCCTGTCTGGGTCTTCTGTCGTTCGGTGGGGGTTATATATGACTACTTCTATAATTTTCTGTCCTCCAGTTGCTATGGTGCCTGATATGTAGTCACTGAAACCTTCACAGTTCTGAATTAACATCTCTTCAAAACTCCAACCTTCTCTTATTAGCAAAGCTATACCACCTCCTCTTCTCCCTTCTCTCTCTTTTCTCACTACATAGTAGCCATGTGGAAAGACTGCGTTTGTTATGATTTTCGTTAGCTTTGTTTCTGTGAGTGCTATTATGTCTGGATTTTCTTCTAGTGCCCATTCTCCGATTTCACTTGTATTATTTTTGATCCTATCTATGTTAGTGAACATTGCCTTGAAGTTCACTTTCTTCTGTTCATTTTCTTGTCCCCTTCTTGGCGAGCATTCTGCTGGTGTGGAAAGCTGTTCCCTGGGTGAGAAGATCTGTGAGGTGGTTTGCAGGGTCTCAGAGGATTCTGCGGTGAGGGGTGGGGGTTCAAGGAAAGGGGGGGACAGGTAGGGTGTGGGTTAAGGAGATAGGGGGAACATGGAGGATACGGGGTGAGGGGGGAGGAGGGGTAGGGAGGGTATGGGATGAAGGGGAGGGAGGACAGGAGAGAGGGGGGAAATGGTGGGAATGGGGAAGGGGTGATAGAGCCAGAATGGGGGAGGGGTGACAGGGCCAGAATGAGGTGAGGAGGGTTGAGTGAGCAATTGGGTGGGAGCAGGTAAGGTGAGGGGAAGGGAGGGTTTCTATGCAGAGGGGGGTGGTTGTGTTGCTGGGATGCTGGTTTTGGGTTCCCCTCTTGTCTCTGGGTCTGATGTGTTGGGGGCTGTGATTTCCTGGTTTAGTCCTTTCTCTCTGCGCTTCCTCCTTGCCTTTGCTGCCCTGGCTCTCTCCTCCTTCGCCCTGTCCCTCTGCAGAAATACTTTTTTGTATCCCTCCACCTACTGCAGACGACTCTTCCTTTCAAGAATATCCTCCTTCGTGCTTTGTTTGTAAACACCACCTTTACAAGTCGGTTTCTGTCCTTGTTGTACCAGCCCAGCCTGAAAAACTTCTCAATGTTTTGCTCAGCCCCTTCCATCTGTAACCCCTTCAGTATCCGATGTACTGCCTCTCTGTCCTTGCTATTGTATTCCTGCCTACTGGATCCTTCCTGTTCTTTGATGCCTACAACTACCACTGATCTTTTTCTTTCCAGCAGCTGACTGGTGCATCTTGCTGCTTCCTGTGAGGTAGCTGCTTGCATGGCTACCTCCCTCACTGTGTCCATTGCTTCTGACCTCTTTCTCAGTATTTCTGCAAATGTTTCAGGTACAGAGGTTAACAGAGGTTTCAGGTTAACATTTCCTTCATTTGGTCACTTTGACCATTTCCTGTGTCCATATTGCATCCTTCTGCCATTTTGTCCCTTTTCAAGAGAGAGAGTAAGATAGAGAGAGAGAGCAAGAGAGAGAGAGAGAGAGAGAGAGAGAGAGAGAGAGAGAGAGAGAGAGAGAGAGAGAGAGAGAGAGAGAGAGAGAGAGAGAGAGAGAGAGAGAGAGAGAGGGAGAGAAAGAGAGAGAGAGAGAGAGAGAGAGAGAGAGAGAGAGAGAGAGAGAGAGAGAGAGAGAGAGAGAGAGAGAGAGAGAGAGAGAGAGAGAGCAACAGAGAGAGAGCGAGAGAGAGGGAGTGTGTGGTGCGTGTGTGCATACTCACCTTGATGTGATTGCTGGGGTTGAACTCTGGCTCTTTGGTCCCACTTCTCAACCGTCAATCAACAGGTGTACAGGTTTCTGAGCTTATTGGGCTCTATCATATCTTCACTTGAAACTGTGTATGGAGTCAGCCTCCACCACATTACTTCCTAAGACATTTCATTTGTCAACCACTCTCACACTAAAAAAAGTTCTTTGTGTGTGTGTGTGTGTGCGTGTGTGTGTGTGTGTGTGTGTGTGTGTGTGTGTGTGTGTGTGTGTGTGTGTGTGTGTGTGTGTGTGTGTGCATGTACTCACCTAGTTGTACTCACCTAGTTATGTCTGCAGGATCGAGCATTGACTCTTGGATCCGCCTTTCGAGCATCGGTTGTTTACAGCAATGACTCCTGTCCCCTTTCCCTATCATACCTGGTTTTAAAATTATGAATAGTATTTGCTTCCACAACCTGTTCCTGAAGTGCATTCCATTTTCCCACTACTCTCACGCTAAAAGAAAACTTCCTAACATCTCTGTGACTCATCTGAGTTTCAAGCTTCCATCCATGTCCCCTCGTTCTGTTACTATTCCGTGTGAACATTTCGTCTATGTCCACTCTGTCAATCCCTCTGAGTATCTTATACGTTCCTATCGTGTCCCCCCTTCTCCCTTCTTCTTTCTAGTGTCGTAAGGCACAGTTCCCTCAGGCGCTCCTCATACCCCCATCCTTCGTAGCTCTGGGACGAGTCTCGTTGCAAACCTCTGAACCTTTTCCAGTTTCATTATATGCTTCTTCAGATGGGGACTCCATGATGAGGCAGCATACTCTAAGACTGGCCTCACGTAGGCAGTGTAAAGCACCCTAAATGCCTCCTTACTTAGGTTTCTGAATGATGTTCTAACTTTTGCCAGTGTAGAGTACGCTGCTGTCGTTATCCTATTTATATGTGCCTCAGGAGATAGATTAGGTGTTACATCCACCCCTAGGACTCTTTCATGCGTCGTCACAGGTAGGTTGTTCCCCTTCATTGTGTACTGTCCCTTTGGTCTTCTATCTCCTAGTCCCATTTCCATAACTTTACATTTGCTCGTGTTGAATTCCAGTAGCCATTTCTCTGACCATCTCTGCAACCTGTTCAGGTCCTCTTGGAGGATCCTGCAATCCTCATCTGTCACAACTCTTCTCATCAACTTTGCATCATCCGCAAACATCGACATGTAGGACTCTACACCTGTAAACATGTCATTAACATATACAAGAAATAGAATTGGTTCCAGCACCGATCCTTGTGGTACTCTACTTGTTACTGTTCGCCAGTCCGACTTCTCGCCCCCTACCGTAACTCTTTGGCTCCTCCCTGTTGGGTAGTTCCTTATCCGATGCTAGGACCTTTCCCCCCACCCCCGCCTGCCTCTCGAGCTTGAACAGCAGTCTCATGTGCGGTACTGTATCAAAGGCTTTTTGGCAGTCCAGAAATATGCAGTCTGCCCAACCATCTCTGTCCTGTCTTATCCTCGTTATTTTAGCATAGAATTCCAGAAGGTTTGTTAGGCACGATTTCCCTGTGCAGAACCCATGTTGATGTTTGTTCACAAAACTAATGTTCTCCAGGTGTGCAACCAGTCATAGCCTAATTATCCTGTCCAGTATTTTACAGGGGATGCTTGTCAGTGATACAGGTCTATAGTTAAGTGCCTCCTCCCTATCACCTTTCTTGAAGATCGGCACATTTGCCTTCTTCCAGCAACTGGGCAATTCTCCCGACATAAGTGACTCATTAAGACCCTTGCCAGAGGCACACTGAGGGCCTGTGCTGCTTCTTTTAGTATCCACGGTGATACTTTGTCTGGTCCAACTGCTTTAGTTGCATCTAGAGTTGTCAACTGTTTCATTACCTCCTCTGCTGTCACCTCCGTATCTGATAGTCTTTCATCTAGGGTAACCCCTTCCAACAATGGGAGCTGCTCAGGCTCGGTAGTGAACACTCCATGGAAACTGGCATTCAGTGCCTCGCAGATTTCCTTGTCACTTTCAGTATATGCCCCCTCTGTCTTCCTTAGTCTTGTCACTTGGTCGTTCACCGACATTTTTCTTCTTATATGTCTGTGTAGTAACTTAGATTGTTTTTTCGCTCTGATTGCAATATCGTTCTCATAGTCCCTTTCCGATGTTCGTCTTATGTTAATGTAATTGTTCCTAGCTCTGTTGTATCTGATCCTGTTGTCCTCTGTCCTTTGTCTTCTGTACTTCCTCCACTCCCGCCTGCTGGCCATTTTTGCTTCCTGACACTGTGTGTGTGTGTGTGTGTGTGCGTGCGTGCGTGTGTGTGTGTGTGTGTGTGTGTGTGTGTGTGTGTGTGTGTGTGTGTGTGTGTGTGTGTGTGTGTGTGTGTGTCAGAGAGAAATATATGTAGTAGATATAATAGAAGTAAAATATATTTGTAAGAAAGGCGGGATTCAAGAGCTAATATCTCGATTCTGCAGACACAAATAGTAAATACAAATAGTAAAAGCACACACCCACACACATTTCCGGTGGTGAAATAGCAAAGAAACTGCTGTGAAGTTTGTGAGACATTAATAGGAATATGTAGCATTTGTATCATGCCCAAATCTCAAGAAACACGTGAATAAACTGGATAAGGTGCTACGGCATGCTTCAAAATTGTTTTTATTTTGAAAAAGCAATCACGAAGAGGTCAGAGGTGTATGCCAAAGTTAGAAGGCTGAAGAAAAGAAGGCGGTTTGATCACTCCTTAAAATAATAGCAGGAATTGACCAAACTGACAACACGATTGTCTGAAACCAGCACCCTCTTGAACATGAGGTCATAGAGTCGAGTTAAGGAAACAAGTGTGCCGATTTTTTTTTAAGTTTTCTTTTGCAGAGTCGATGATGGTTCGAACAACTTAAGTGATAAAGTGGTGAAGGCAAAAACTACCAGTAGTTCATAGCATTTGTTATGGAACGTAGCGACTGTACTGGAAGGGCCAATATTAAAATCCAAAGGAGCTCCTAAAATAGTGGCATTAGGGAGGCCCCGGCCCCCAGGGAAAGAAAATGAAAAATTGCTTGGCTAGAAAAACTGTCTAGTCTAAGGTAATCCCCTATGCCACTCTAAACAGGAAGAAGAGATACTCCTTTCTTAGTGCTTATTTATTAAACCCCCTAATAACCCCCATATACATTACTACAATAATATACTTTACCACTCTACCTTACGTTAAATACCTTGGTCCACATAGTCATGATACAAGGTTTACACTTGAAATACTAGGGTAAAGTCTACTTGAAGAGAGGCACTTGTAAGGCTGGAAGCAGCCAGGGTAGCTATGACCCACATGGTTCACTAATCAAAATGGAGTACATTTATTGATGCAAAAACACAGGCCTAAAATACCTCTAAACAAAACACACACCTAGCTAGTAGCACAATAAATACACGGAGGGTTACTTATCTTATAAAGTACCCTCAGTATAAGGTAAGGGAAGAGAGGAGGAGGAGAAACAGAACCACACAGGGGAGTTGTGGACACCACCACACAGCCAGCCAGAGAGACCTTAAATTGCCTCTGCGCTCCCTTGAAAATGCTGCCGGGAAGTGATGCCTAGGTGATCGTACAGCCACAAACAATGCAAGTCTTCCCCGACCTTCATTACTAATTAATTTAACACTTCTAAACATAGCTGATAATTAGTTCAATAATATATTTAATAATTAACAAGCTCAGAGTCTGAATAATCTGTGAGTAACAAGGTTCATCTTATGTCTGGCAAGGAAGATGGAATCGAGTTATGAAAAGCCGCGAGTATAAACATTATTGTTAACTAAATATCCTTCTTACCTAACTATTTCGATTCAATATGACATCTAGTTTCCAATTAGGAACCTAGGGTCGTAACAGCATTGTATTACAAAGAGTACCGGGAAGACATGACGCTACAAGCCTAGCTCTCATCCTGTAAATACATTTAGGAAATTACACACACACGCATACTCAGTCAAGTTGCAGGATGATCGGAGATATGGCTACTGGAGCTCTCTTCTTCTTGATAGTAGGTGCAGTTTGCATGAAGGGTTTGTCCTCCCGATGACTGCACCTGTACAGATGTTGGTAGAGGTGTTTATGTTGAAGATGATAAGAGTTTCAAAAGTGCTTGTTGCATTGTGCTGTAGACAGACGAGCGGCGACTGAAACAGAGGTGGATGTTTGAGGGAGACTTGCCGCACTGTAGGGCGGTGTGTTGTGTTTATGGCGTCAGCTGATCCTTGGTACTGCGACGAGGCAGTTGTTTTCTGTGTTTACCAGTTGGTGGCGCCAGGTATAAATGTGGCGTGGGTCAGATGTAACCCAATTTGTTGGTCGACTGGTGATATTTAGCCAGTGCTTTGACTATTTGGTATTTTTTTTTGTAACGAGTGGTCACCACCTCCTAATATATGCTCGATGGTAAAGGGTATTTTAAGTGAAATAAGTACTTGTTTGAGATTTAGTCTGGCACTATAATGTCGGAAGCAGTGAAGGAGATAGTGTTCGATTGTTTCAGGCACCTGACAGTAGATGCAGAGTTCGTTGATGTCTGTTCTGTACTTAGAGCTGTGTGCTGCTAATTTGGTGTGTCCCAGCCGTAATCTGGTCATCGCTATATCAATTTCTCTGCTTTTATATCTGACATGTTTCCAAGTTTCCCATTTCTTTTTAATGGACCCATAGTATAAGGGTGAGCATGACGTTTTCCATTTCGTCGCAAAATCTTGGGTGATGGTATTTTTGAAGGCTCCTTTACGTGCAACATGGGATGACGGGTAATGTGAGGTGTGTTGTGCATTGCTTTGGCTAGTTGATCATTATGGAGAATACCACAATGTGCTGGGACCCATTGGATAGAGGTATCATAACCGTTCAATCGATGTTCATGAAGAAGTTGAAGACATGGGTAAACAAATCTCCTTGCACGTTGTTGAAGAGTACGTACATGCCTGAATCGCACTCTTGGAGTCACTGCAGATTGTATATGTCCCGATTGGTAATGTTGTGATTATTTGGAGAGCTTGATATAAGGCATATAATTCAGCTGTGAAAACAGATAGTTGGTTTGGTAACCGCCATCCCTGCTTGAGATGGTATTCCGGTATCCATACAGCACTAGTGACCGAGGGTACGTTGTTCATGATGATGCGAGATCCCTCTGTATAAATCGCTGTGGTATTTGGGTAGCAATTTTTCATTGTTGAGAGAAAGACTGAGACTATGACTGAGTTTGGTGCAGACTTACTGGTACTGGAGCTCAGCTTGAATAAGGGAAAAGTTATATAAATGGAAATAGGTGATCAAAGGGACAGTACACAATGAAGGGAAACTACCTTCCTGAGACGACCCGAGAAAGAGACCTACGAGTGCAAGTAACACCAAATCTAACTCCAAAGACTTACAAAATTAGGGGAACGTCAGCAACTTACTCTACGCTAGCAAAAGTTAGAACATCATTCAGGAACCTACGTAGGAAGATATTTAGATTGCTTTACACTTCCTACGTGAGACCTGTCTTAGAGTATGCAGCCCCCACCTGAGGAAGGTAACATAAAGAAAGCAGAAAAAGGGTCAGAAGTTTGCAACGAGAATCGTACCAGAAATGTGATGGAATAGGAAGAGCGACTAAAAGAATTGACCCTGACGACGCTAGAAAAAATGGAAAGGGAGTGGAGATATGATAGAGGTGTACAAAATACTTAGGGAGGTTAACAGAATTTAAATACATGAAATGCTCACACTGAATATCAATAGATCAAGAAGGCGTGGGTGGAAGAAAGAAACTCAGATGAGTAATAGACAGGCTAAAAAGTTTTAATTTAAGGTAATATAAGTGGGAAACTAAAATGAACTAAAGCATGTGTACTCACCTAGTTGTGCTTGTGGGGTTTGAGTTCTGGGTCTTTGGTCCCGCCTCTCAACCGTCAATCAACTGGTGTACAGGTTCTTGAGCTTACTGGGCTCTATCATATCTACACTTGAAACTGTGTATGGAGTTCAGCCTCCACCACATCACTTCCTAATGTATTCCATATGTCAACCACTCTGACACTAAAAAAGTTCTTTCAAATATCTCTGTGGCTCATTTGGGCACTTAGTTTCCACCTGTGTTCCCTAGTGCGTGTTCCCCTTGTGTTAAATAGCCTGTCTTTATCTACCCTATCAATTCTCATGAGAATCTTGAATGTGGTGATCATGTCCCCCCTAACTCTTCTGTCTTCTAGCGAAGTGAGGTTTAATTCCCGTAGCCTCTCCTCTCAGCTCGGGCACTAGTCTGGTGGCAAACATTTGAACCTTTTCCAGTTTGGTCCTATCTTTGACTAGATATGGACTCCATGCTGGGGCTGCATTCTCCAGGATTCGCCTAACATATGTGGTATACAAAGTTCTGAATGATTCTTTACACAAGTTTCTGAATGTCGTTCTTATGTTGGCCAGCCTGGCATATGCCGCTGATGTTATCCTCTTGTTATGGGCTGCTGGGGACAGGTCTGGCGTGATGTCAACCCCCAAATCCTTTTCTCTCTCTGACTCTTGAAGAATTTCATCTCCCAGATGATACCTAATATCTGGTCTGTTCCCTACGCCTATCTTCATTACATTACATTTGCTTGGATTAAACTCTAACAACCATTTGTTCGACCATTCCTTCAGCTTGCCTAGGTCTTCTTGAAGCCTCAAGCAGTTCTTTTCTGTCTTAATCCTTCTCATAATTTTGGTATCGTCAGCAAACATTGAGAGAAATGAATCTATACACTCCGGGTGATCATTTACACATATCAGAAACAAGATATGACCAAGTACAGAGCCCTGTGGGACTCCACTGGTGACTTCACGCCAATCTGAGGTCTCACCCCTCACCGTCCCTCTCTGCTTCCTATTGCTTAGGTACTTTCTTATCCACTGGAGCACCTTACCAGCTACACCTTCCTGTCTTTTCAGCTTATGTACCAGCTTCTTATGCGGTACTATGTCAAAGGCTTTCCGACATTCCAAGAAAATGCAGTCCGCCCAGCCTTCTCTTTCTTGCTTAATCTTTGTCACCTGGTCGTAGAAATTTATTAAGCCAGTCAGGGAAGATTTTTCTTCCCTGAATTCATGTTGGCGATTTGTCACGAAGTCCCTTCTCTCCAGATGTGTTACTAGGTTTTCTCTCACGATCTTCTCCATCACCTTGCATGGTATACAAGTCAAGGACACTGGCCTGTAGTTCAGTGCCTCTTGCCTGTTGCCCTTTTTGTATATTTGGACCACATTTGCCGTCTTCCATATTTCTGGTAGGTCTCCCGTTTCCAGTGATCTACTATACACTATGGAGAGTGGCAAGCAAAGTGCCTCTGTACCCTCTTTCACTACCCTTGGTGTTATCCCGTCTGGACCAACAGCCTTTCTAACATCCAGATCCAGCAGGTGTCTCTTGTCCTCCTCACTCGTAATTTGGAACCCTTCCAAGGTCGCCTGGTTTAATTCCCTTTTTCCTAGCACAGTGACCTCACCTTGTCCTATTGTGAAGACCTCCTGGACCCTCGTGTTGAGTTCTTCACACACCTCTTTGTCATTCTCTGTATACCTGTCCTCGCCTGTTCTAAGTTTCATTACTTGTTCTTTCACTGTTGTTTTCATCCTGATGTGACTGTGGAGCAGCTTTGGTTTGGTCTTGGCTTTGTTTTCTATATCATTTTCATAATTTTTCTCTGCTTCTTTTCTCACACTAACATACTCATTCCTGGTTCTCTGGTATCTCTCTCTCTGCTTTCTGGTGTTCTGTTATTTCAGAAGTTCCTCCACGCCCTTTTGTTCAGTCACTTTGCTTCCATACATGCCCTATTATACCATGGATTCTTCTTTTGCTTCTCGGATTTTTTTACCTTTGGGACGGAATGAACCTGTTTACTGCCTCCTTACACTTTTCGGTGACATAGTCCATCATATCTTGTACAGACTTATCTCTGAGGTCTGCGTCTTAAGGTATTTACTTCAGGAAACTGTCTCGTCTCCTCATAGTTCCCCTTTCGGTATGCCAGCTTTTTGTTTCTTAGTTCTTTTTGGGGGTAGATAATTCCTAACTCTACCAGGTACTCAAAGTTTAATACACTGTGGTCACTCATTCCCAAGGGTGCTTCCATCTTAACTTCCCTTATATCCCACTTATTTAGGGTAAATATCAGATCGAGCATGGCTTGTTCATCTTCTCCTCTCATTCTTGTTGGTTCCTTCATGTGCTGGCATAGAAAGTGCCTTATTACCACGACCAGCAGCTTAGCTCTCCATGTTTCTGGGCCTCCATACGGATCTCTGTACTCCCTAGTTTATTTTCCCGTGGTTGAAGTCTCTCATGATTAGCAGTCCAGATCCATCCCTGCTGGCAACAGAAGCTACTCTCTATAATGTTAATGGTGGCCATGTTGTTTCTATCATATTCTGTCTGGATCTTATGTCATTCGGTGGTGGATTATACATGACTACAACTATAGTTTTTTGTCCTCCAGTTGTTATGGTACCTGCTATGTAGTCACTAAAACCCTCACAGCCCTGAATAACCATCTCCTCTAAGTCCCAGCCCTTTCTTACCGGCAGAGCTACACCACCACCGCCTCTTCCTTCTCTCTCTTTCCTCATAACATAATATTTCTGTGGGAACACTGAGGAGTATTCTGTTTTATCATCAGTGACAAACAATCTTGTTGTCTTTATATATAAGAATGTACTCACCTAGTTGTACTCACCTAGTTGTGTTTGCGGGGGTTGAGCTCTGGCTCTTTGGTCCCGCCTCTCAACCGTCAATCAACAGGTGTACAGATTCCTGAACCTATCGGGCTCTATCATATCTACACTTGAAACTGTGTATGGAGTCAGCCTCCACCACATCTCTTCCTAATGCATTCCATTTGTCCACCACTCTGACACTAAAAAAGTTCTTTCTAATATCTCTGTGGCTCATTTGGGCACTCAGTTTCCACCTGTGTCCCCTTGTACGTGTTCCCCTTGTGTTAAATAGACTGTCTCTATCTACCCTCTCAATTCCCTTCAGAATCTTGAATGTGGTGATCATGTCCCCCCTAACTCTTCTCTCTTCCAGCGAAGTGAGGTTTAATTCCCGTAGTCTCTCCTCGTAGCTCATACCTCTCAGCTCGGGTACTAGTCTGGTGGCAAACCTTTGAACCTTTTCCAGTTTAGTCTTATCCTTGACTAGATATGGACTCCATGCTGGGGCTGCCTCCTCCAGGATTGGCCTGACATATGTGGTATACAAAGTTCTGAATGATTCTTTACACAAGTTTCTGAATGCCGTTCGTATGTTGGCCAGCCTGGCATATGCCGCTGATGTTATCAGCTTGATATGTGCTGCAGGAGACAAGTCTGGCGTTATATCAACCCCGAAGTCTTTTTCCTTCTCTGACTCCTGAAGAATTTCCTCTCCCAGATGATACCTTGTATCTGGCCTCCTGCTCCCTACACCTATCTTCATTACATTACATTTGGTTGGGTTAAACTCTAACAACCATTTGTTCGACCATTCCTTCAGCTTGTCTAGGTCTTCTTGAAGCCTCAAACAGTCCTCTTCTGTTTTAATCTTTCTCATAATTTTAGCATCGTCTGCAAACATTGAGAGAAATGAATCGATACCCTCTGGGAGATCATTTACATATGTCAGAAACAAGATAGGACCGAGTACAGAGCCCTGTCGGACTCCACTGGTGACTTCACGCCAATCGGAGGTCTCACCCCTCACCGTAACTCTCTGCTTCCTATTGCTTAGATACTCCCTTATCCACTGGAGCACCTTACCAGCTACACCTGCCTGTCTCTCCAGCTTATGTATCAGCTTCTTAGGCGGTACTGTGTCAAAGGCTTTCCGACAATCCAAGAAAATGCAGTCCGCCCAGCCCCCTCTTTCTTGCTTAATCTTTGTCACCTGATCGTAGAATTCTATCAAGCCTGTAAGGCAAGATTTACCCTCCCTGAACCCATGTTGGCAATTTGTCACGAAGTCCTTCTCTCCAGATGTGTTACCAGGTTTTTTCTCACGATCTTCTCCATCACCTTGCATTGTATACAAGTCAAGGACACTGGCCTGTAGTTAAGTGCCTCTTGCCTGTCGCCCTTTTTGTATATTGGGACCACATTCGCCCTCTTCCATATTTCTGGTAGGTCTCCTGTCTCCAGTGACTTACTATACACTATGGAGAGTGGCAAGCAAAGTGCCTCTGCACACTCTTTCAGTATCCATGGTGAGATCCCATCTGGACCAACAACCTTTCTAACATCCAGATCCAGCAGGTGTCTCTTGACCTCCTCTCTCATAATTTCGAACTCTTCCAAGGCCGCCGGATTTACCTCCCTTTCTCCTAGCACAGTGACCTCACATTGTTCTATTGTGAAGACCTCCTGGAACCTCTAGTTGAGGTCTTCAGACACCTCTCTGTCATTCTCTGTATTCCTGTCCTCGCCTGTTCGAAGTTTCAATACCTGTTCTTTCACTGTTGTTTTCCTTCTGATGTGACTGGAGTAGCTTTGGTTCGGTCTTGGCTTTGTTTGCTATATCATTTTCAAAACTTTTCTCTGCTTCTCTTCTCACCCTGACGTACTCATTCCTGGTTCTCTGGTATCTCTCTCTGCTTTCTGGTGTTCTGTTATTCCGGAAGTTCCTCCACGCCCTTTTGTTCAGTTTCTTCGCTTCCATACATGCCCTATTATACCATGGATTCTTCTGTTGCTTCTCGGATTTTTCCCGTTGGGCCGGGATGAACCTGTTTACTGCCTCCTGACACTTTTGGGTAACATAGTCCATCATTCCCTATACATACTTATCTCTGAGGTCTGTGTCCCAAGGTATTTCACTTAGGAAACTTCTCATCTGTTCATAATTTCCCTTTCGGTATGCCAGCCTTTTGATTCCTAGTTCTTTTTTGGGGGAGATAAGTTCTAGCTCTACCAGGTACTCAAAGTTCAATACACTGTGGTCACTCATTCCCAAGGGCACTTCCATCTTAACTTCTCTTATATCCCACTCATTTAGGGTAAATATCAAATCAAGCATTGTTGGTTCATCTTCTCCTCTCATTCTTGTTGGTTCTTTGATGTGCTGGCTTAGAAAGTTTCTTGTTGCCACGTCCAGCAGCTTAGCCCTCCATGTTTCTGGTCCTCCATGCGGGTCTCTGTTCTTCCAATCTATCTTCCCATGGTTGAAGTCTCTCATAATTAGTAGTCCAGATCCATTCCTGCTAGCAACAGAAGCTGCTCTTTCTATTATGTTAATGGTGGCCATGTTATTTCTATCATATTCCTGTCTAGGTCTTCTGTCATTTGGTGGTGGATTATATATGACTACGACTATAATTTTTTACCCTCCATTTGTTACGGTACCTGCTATGTAGTCACTGTAACCTTCACAGCCCTGAATATCCATCTCCTCAAAATCCCAGCCTTTTCTTACCAGCAGAGCTACACCACCCCCACCTCTTCCTTCCCTCTCTTTCCTCATAACATAATAGTCCTGTGGGAACACTGCGTTTGTTATCGTTTTCGTGATCTATGTTTCTGTGAGGGCTATTATGTCTGGGTATTCCTCTAGTACCCGTTCTCCAAGCTCATTTGCTTTATTTGTAATTCCATCTATGTTAGTGTACATCGCTTTGAGGCTCACTTTCTTCTGTCCCTTCTCAAATCGCCTCCCTGGTGAGTGTTCTGCTGGTGGGGGAGGCTGTTCCATGGGTGTGAGGACCTGCGAGGTGGATAACAGGGTCTCAGAGGATACTGGGATGAGGGGCGGGGGATCCAGTGAAGGGGGAGGGACAGGGAGGGTATGGGGTGAAAGGGGAGGGAGAACGGGAAGGAAAGGGGGGGGGAGGGAGGACTCGGGAGGAGGGGAGGGGTAGAAGGGTGGGATTGGGTGTGGGGGGAGGGAGATTTTACTGAACATTTGAGTGGGGGCAGGGAGGGATTGGGGTAGGGGGGTTTTCTATGCAGAGGAGGGAGGCGGTGTGTGTGAGTGTGTGTGTGTGTGTGTGTGTAATTACCTAAGTGTAATTACTTAAGTGTAGTTACAGGATGAGAGCTACGCTCGTGGTGTCCTTTGTTCCCAGCACTCTTTGTCATATAACTCTTTGAAACTACTGACGGTCTTGGCCTCCACCACTTTCTCACCTAACTTGTTCCAACCGTCTACCACTCTGTTTGCGAAAGTGAATTTTCTTATATTTCTTCGGCATCTGTGTTTAGCTAGTTTTAATCTATAACCTCTTGTTCATAAAGTTCCAGGTCTCAGGAAATCTTTCTATCGATTTTATCAATTTCTGTTACTATTTTGTATGTAGTGATCATATCATCTCTTTTTCTTCTGTCTTCTAGTTTTGGCATATTTAATGCCTCTAGCCTCTCCTCGTACCTCTTGCCCTTCAGTTCTGGGAGCCACTTAGTAGCATGTCTTTGCACCTTTTCCAATTTGTTGATGTGCTTCTTAAGATATGGGCACCACACAACCGCTGCATATTCTAGCTTTGGCCTAACAAAAGTCGTGAACAATTTTTTTTGTATATTGTCATCCATGTATTTAAAAACAATTCTGAAATTAGAAAGCGTGGCATAGGCTTCTCGCACAATATTCTTTATGTGGTCCTCAAGTGATAGTTTTCTATCTAGAACCACCCCTAAATCCCTTTCTTTATCAGAATTCTTTAAAGATTTCTCAAATAATATATAGGTTGTGTGGAGTCTATGTTCTCCTATTCCACATTCCATAACATGGCATTTATTAACATTAAATTCCATTTGCCTAGTGGTGCTCCATATACTTATTTTGTCCAGGTCATCTTGAAGGGCATGACAATCATCTAAGTTTCTTATCCTTCCTATTATCTTAGCATCATCAGGAAACATGTTCATATAATTCTGTATACCAACGGGTAGATCATTTATGTAGTGTGACGATAATCTCTTTCAAGAGAGATTGAGCCTGCTCTTCCCTACATAAGTACGTCAATATACAAGATAATATAGAAGATACGTCCACGAAGTATCGCCAAACGTTTTGCCCAGAGAGCAAATCGTACCCAGCACACCGTGACACCTGCTACCACCACCGTAACCAGCTAACTGCTCATCCTCTGCCTGCCTGTCACTGATTGGCTGGTGTCTCGTCGCCCCAGCCCTCCGCCACCACCACAAGTCGACGTCTGGGCTGCAGTGCGCCAGTATCGTTAGAATTTCTCAGTGCTCCTTGCAGTTGACATCTCTCGCTGGTAGACTAAGCCTTGGCTTTCGTGTACTAAGGGAGGTGGCAGCTCGAAGCCAGTATTCCAGCACCACTTATATTTTATTTTGCTATCACTGTAACTTAGTTGTCCTAACGTAACTTTTCATTTGCCAGTGATTATTCATATTATTTTGTTTGTTGCCTTGTCTTGCATATTTTATGTGATTACCTTTATTCATGTCTTGTTTTTCTAGAGTAATTAAAATTTCATTGTTTATATACTTGTGTTTTGTGTGTCTTCCCATTACCTTACCACAGACGAAAGGACCAACTTTTCTCTTTTTTTTCGATTATGTGACGAGGCCCTGCCCCTAGCCCTGTAATTCAATGCCCTGTAATTCAAGTATACAGAAAGTGACAAGGAAATTCAGTAACTTGCATTCAGTACCTGCGAGGTACTCAATGCAAGTTTCCATGGAGTTTTCACAATCGAGCCTAAGCAGCTCCCATTGTTAGAAGAGATTACCCGAAATGGAAGACTATGAGATATAGAGGTGACAGCAGAGGAGGTAATGAAACAGTTGACGACACTGGATGCAACTAAAGCGGTTGAACCAGACAAAGTATCACAGTGGATACTAAAAGACGGCAGCGGAGGTCCTCAGCGTGCCTCTGGAAATGGTCTTTAATGAGTCATTTATGACGGGAGAATTGCCCAGTTGCTGGAAGAAGGCAAATGTCGTACCGATTTTTAAGAAAGGAGATAGAGAGGAGGCACTAAACTACAGACCCGTATCACTGACAAGCATCCCCTGTAAAATACTTGAAAGAATAATTAGGCTAAGACTTGTTGCATACCTGGTGAGCATTGGGTTTGTAAACAAACGCCAACATGGGTTCTGGCCAAGAAAATCATGCCTAACAAACTTTTCGGAATTCTATGACAAAATAACAAGGATAAGGCAAGACAGAGAAGGCTGGGCAAACTGCATATTTCTAGACTGCCAGGAGGCCTTTGATTCAGTACCGCACATGAGACTGCTATACACACTTGAGAGGCAGGCAGGAGTAAGCAGAAAGACCCTAGCATGGGTGAGGAACTACCTAACAGGAAAAAGCCAGAGAGTAATGGTAAGGGGCGAGAAGTCGACTAGAGAACAGTAATAAGTGGAGTACCTCAAGGATCGGTGCTGGGACCAATCCTCTTTCTAATTTACGTAAATGATATGTTTACAGGAGCGGAATCCGATATGTCAAAGTTCGTGGATGACGCAAAATTAATGAGAAAAGTTGTGACAGATGAGGATTGTAGGATCCTCCAAGAGGACCTGGACAGGTTGCAGAGATGGTCAAAGAAAGGGCTCGTGGAGTTCAACATGGATATATGTAAAGTTATGGAAATGGGATCAGTTGATAGACGACCAAAGGGACAGCTCACAATGAAGGGGAATTACCTAGCTGTAACGATTCGAGAAAGAGACCTGGGAGTGGACGTAACACCTAATATAACTCCTGAGGCGCATATAAATAGGATAACGACAGCAGTGTACTCTAACCTGGCGAAAGTTAGAACGTCATTCAGAAACCTAAGTGAGGAGGCTTTTAGGGCGCTTTACACTGTCTACGTGAGACCAGTCTAAGAGTATGCCGCACCATCATGGAGTCCCCACCTGAAGAAACATATAAGGAAACTGGAAAAGATTCAGAAGTTTGTGACAAAGCTTGTCCCAGAGTTACGATGGATGGGATATGAAGAGCGCCTGAAAGAATTGAATCTCACGAAAGTATGAAAAAGAATGGAGAGGGGATGTGATAGGAACATATAAAATACTCAGGGGAATTGACAAAGTGGAGGTAGATGAAATGTTCACACATAAAAGCAAAAGAACGAGGGGACACAGGTGGAAGCTAGAAACTCAGATGAGTCACAGAGATGTTAGGAGGTATTCATTAAGCGTGAGAGTAGTGGAAAACTGGAATGCATTTAGGGAACAGGTTGTGGAAGCAAACTCTATTCATAATTTTAAAACTAGGTATGGCAGGGAAATGGGACAGGAGTCATTGCTATAAACAACCAATGGCTGGAAAGGCGGGATCCAGGAGTTAATGCTCAATCCTGCAAGCACAAATAGGTGAGCACAAACAGGTAAGTACAGGTACTGTGAGGGGTGAGGCCTCAGATTGGAGAGACGTCATCAGTCGAGTACCGTAGGGTTCAGTCCTTGGACCTATACTGTTTCTGATATATGTAAATGATCTCCAAGAGGGCATAGAATCGTTCCTCTCATTTTTTGCTGATAATGCAAAAATTATGGGGAGGATTAGAACAGAGGATGATAGTAGGAGGCTACAAGGTGACCTAGACAGACTGAATGAATGGTCCAATAAATGGCTACTAAAGTTCAACCCAGGTAAATGCAAAGTCATGAAACTTGGCATTGGAAACAGGAGGCTAGACATAGGATACCGAATGGGAAATGAAGTTCTTCATGAAACGAACAGAGAGAAAGATTTAGGAGTTGCTTTCACACCAAACCTGTCTCCTGATGCCCACAGAAAAAGAATTACATATGCGGCATATGTGAGGCTGGCTAACATCAGAGCAGCCTTCAGGAACCTGTGTAAGGAATCATTCAGAACCTTGTACACAGCATATGTAGGACCAATCTTGGAATATGCGGCGTACACATTCTTTCTAAAGTCCCTATGGCCCATTTGGGTATTCAGTCTCCACCTGAGACCCTTCTTCGCATACCACCAATGTTAAGCAGTTTATCCTTATCTACCCCTGTCAATTCCTCTGAGAATTTTGTAGGTAGTGATCATGTTTTCCCTTACTCTTCTGTCTTCCAGTGTCACGTGTTGCAACTCACGCAGCCTTTCCTCGTACTTCATGCTTCTTAGTTCTAGGACAATCCTAGTACGATACCTCTGAACTTTTTCCTGCTTCATCTTGTGCATGACAAGGTACGGACTCAATGCTGGATCGTGTATATTTAAACTTAACTAGTTACCTAGTTGTGCTTGCGGGGGTTGAGCTCTGGTTCCTTGGTCCCACCTCTCAACTGTCAATCACCTGGTGTACAGGTTCCTGAGCCTACTGGGCTCTTTTATATCTAAACTTGATACTGTGTATGGAGTCTGCCTCCACCACATCACTTCCTAATGCATTCCATTTGTCTACTACTCTGACACTGAAAAAATCTTTCTAAAGTCACTAAGGATCATTTTGGTATTCAATTTTCAACTGAATCCCCAAGTGCGTGTGCCAATGGCGTTAAATAGCCTGTCTTTATCTACCCTATCAATTCCTCTGAGAATCTTGTATGTGGTTATTATATCCCCTCTAACTCTTCTGTCTTCCTGTGACGTGAGATTTAATTCCCGTAGTCTCTCCTTGTAGCTTATACCCCTCAGTTCGGGTACTAGTCTGGTGGCAAATCTTTGAACCTTTTCCAGTTTAGTCTTATGCTTGACTAGATATAAACTCCATATTACTGCGAGAGGCAAAAGATCTTGCCTCTATAATCCTTTAATGTCATGACTATTTGACGCTTCTCCGTAGACCCCACTAACATGTGTGTCTCTCACCGGCGGCAGCCTACTACCTGGTGTGTGTGTGTGTGTGTGTGTACTCACCTATTTGTGCTTGCGGGGGTTGAGTTTTGGCTCTTTGGTTCCCGCCTCTCAACCTGTCAATCAACTGGTGTACAGACTCCTAAGCCTACTGGGCTCTGTCATATCTAACTTTGAAACTGTGTATGGAGTCAGCCTCCACCACTTCACTGCCTAATGCATTCCATCTGTTAACTACTCTGACACTGAAAAACTTCTTTCTAACGTCCCTTTGGCTCATGTGGGAACTCATTTTCCACCTTTGTTCCCTTCTTTGCGTACCCCCAGTGGTGAATAATTTATCCTTGTCTACCCGGTCGATTCCGCTGAGGATTTTGCAGATAGTTATCATGTCTCCCTTACTCTTCTCTCTTCCAGTGTCGTAATGTGTATTTCCCAAAGCCTTTCCTCGTAACTCATGTCTCTTAGTTCTGGGACTAGTCTAGTGGCATATCTTTGAAATTTTTCCAGCTTCGTCTTGTGCTGGACAAGGTACGGGCTCCATGCTGGGGCCTCATACCTTGAGGTTACCTTGAGGTTCCTCCGGGGCTTAGCGTCCCCGCGGCCCGGTCGTCGACCAGGCCTCCTGGTTGCCGGACTGATCAACCAGGCTGTTGGACGCGGCTGCTCGCAGCCTAACGTATGAGTCACAGCCTGGTTGATCAGGTATCCTTTGGAGGTGCTTATCCAGTTCTCTCTTGAACACTGTGAGGGGTCGGCCAGTTCTGCCCCTTATGTGTAGTGGAAGCTATTGAACAGTCTCGGACCTCTGATGTTGATAGAGTTCTCTCTCAGAGTACCAGTTGCACCTCTGTTTTTCAACGGGGGTATTCTGCACATCCTGCCATGTCTTCTGGTCTCATGTGATGTTATTTCTGTGTGCAGGTTTGGGACCAGCCCCTCTAATATTTTCCACGTGTAAATTATTATGTACCTCTCCCGCCTGCGCTCAAGGGAGTACAGTTTTAGGCTCTTTAGTCGGTCCCAATAGTTTAGATGTTTTACTGAGTGGATTCTAGCAGTAAAGGATCTCTGCACGCTCTCCAGGTCAGCAATATCTCCAGCTTTGAAAGGTGCTGTCATTGTGCAGCAGTACTCTACTCCAGAGAGCACAAGCGTTTTGAAAAGTATCATCATCTGTATAGCATCTCTAGTGTGAAAAGTTCTTGTTATCCAACCTGTCATTTTTCTTGCAGTTGTGTCGGCTACTGTTACGGCCCTCTCGGGACGCAACGGGGTTCTTACTCTGATGTTATTAGAGGAAGTAGTATCCGGCCCGAAGCCAGTAGTGGCTTTCAAGGAATGAGATCCGTGACGCAAGAAAACTTAAAGGGGGAAGGGAAAGAAAGTTAAGAACTTAAGACTATAATTATCACCATCACCAAATAAATAATATATAAAAGAGTGCACAGGGGGAGGGGTATAAACACTTATTTACAGGGGAAATACACTGTAGTCTTCTGCTGAAGACGCTGGATCCTCGCTCTCGGTGCTAAGTCCTCGGTGCTTTTTCGTGGCCTCACAACGAATTCTCTGAGAAGTTGAGCCTACCCTGGCCACAGGTCAGCCAAAACACAGGTCCACTGGGGGCACCGCCGTGGAGGCCGTCAACCACAAATCCAGCAGGTCTGCTGGCAGGTTCCGGACCCGCAACGCTGGTCAGGCCACTCCACGCACGAGATTAGGGTAACGCCCTAGACAGGAGCCTCGTGTGATACCACAAATCACTCTCCTGTCTTCAATACCCCAGTGGATGATCGTCTCCAGCAGTCGCTCCCGGGTAATCCTTCTACTGCCACTCCACTGGCAGGGTAACACCACAGTGTTCTTCCGGGGGACGACTTCACAGCTGCTGCAGCAAAGCACAAGGTATGGAGACGGCTGCCTTGGGTAGACTGACTCAACTTCCAACACAGCAGTCCCAGGTCGACTCTGTAAGCAGACACGTCATCAATAACAGGGACACTAAAACACCTCACTTACAGGCTCAGACACAGACGCCCACCTATCCACTCCATAGATGGCGCTGGTGTCTGAGCACCACCTCACCAGAGGTCAGCAGCGGCTGTGTTGAGCGCTGAACAGGACTGGAAACTGGCCCTCGAGGCCAGTACACGTCGTCCTCACCAGGTGTCGTCGTCCGTTTGGCGGGGGTTTCGGGAGCTGACCCACAGATGGCGCGGTCGTCACTGCTCCGGGCTCGGACGCTGGATCCGGGTTCGTAACACCTCCCCACCAAAAAGAATTTGGTTTGGGGTTCTATAAAAAGAAACATCAACCAAATTAGTACGGCGACACAACTCCAAATGAACTCACGTGCATTATGAACTGGAGTGATGAGGCTGTCTTGTCCACAGAACTGTTCTACTAGACAATTCCGGCACAACGGGAACTTGCAGATAGAAGGCAATGACCTGCCTGATGTAATCGTCCACATCTTCACTGCGATGTCAAGCAGGGGCATCATCTCACATCTCTCAAGTAAGGATCGGTGTGGACACGATCTGGGGCGACTCGACACTTCCCTAGGTCGTGGCACCGATGATGGCTGGCCACAGACGGTATTTCTGGTACCGATCCGGCGGTCCTTCAGGGAGTCGGGCACCTGGAATACAGGGGTCTGATGATTCAGAGTGACAGCTACAGCGGGTAAAACAGTACTTACAGCATACTCTACTAGGTCCACACCTAGTCCCAACGGGGCTGTTCGTACGTCGCAGATGGCATTCGCTCTGCCACCGTCAGGTCGACCAACGTTCCACATAACGCTGCATTGAGGCTCAGCAGTCACGCGGGGGGTGTCAACCTGTCGGAAACAGTCACTCACATTATCATATCTCGTACCTCCTGTATCAACCATCACCTTCCAGGTCCCTTCTTCGACTGCAACACTCATAGTGCACGTCTCTAATCCCTGGGATCTCTTCACGATGTTCAAGGGAGCCATCATCCTTCGGGTCGTCCACTGATCCATACTGAGAACACACTCGAGAATCAAACAAAATATCGCTAGGAAACATTTGGTTACCTTAGGGACAAGTTTCCTGAGTCTGTCATGTCCATAGCCGGCAACATCCACTAGCCTGGCTTGGACCGAAGAGGGCACTAGACCTTTTGAACACACCTCACATACCTCTGATGTCTGGCGAATCTCTGGCTGGTTCAATACACGCTGTAACTTGCCATACCGCAAGCACACATCCGCCTTCGCTCCAGACTCGTTGGTATCCGTGGGTGCCTGCACACAAGGCCTCTCTTCTAGCTCAGGTACTTCTGTCATCGTAACCTCATGTTTCTTGTCGAGAGAAGAATTAGAAGTCTCTGCTAGAATATCGTCGATCTGCGGGTGAGAGGACAAATTAAACCTGTTTGAATCCGGGTCTGCCTTTACCTGGATATTACCATTGCCTGTTACCTCAGACCGTGCTGTTCCAGTAGACTCGTCCGCAACCTTGGGAAGATTGATGCTCCAATCTGTCACCAAGTCGTTGGCTAGTACCACGTCAATCCCAGCCACAGGGAGGGTATCGACTACTGCCAACGCACATGTGCCGCTGAAGTAAGGCGAGTCGAGATGTACCGTCACTAAGGGGGCGATGTACTGCGTCCTAGGAAACCCATCCAGGACAACCTTTTGTCTCCCATCCACACTTACTCGCTCGGGTAACGAGTTCTTCACGATCAGGGACTGGGCTGCTCCACTATCTTTGAGCACTACTACAGATCTACCAGTATGATCACTCGTTACATACCCGCTTGAAGTGTGAGGGGCGAACAAACTTGATCCTTCCTGTGTCGTCGTCGACTGGTTTCCTGCTGGTGGTGTAACACAGCTCATCATCATCACTTCCCTACGTGCGCCACCACCTCTTCTGCCTCGGCACATAGCAGCTACATGCCCTTTCTGCCCACAAGTCCAGCACACCATATTCCTCCTCGGGCTCCGGTGTTTCGGACTGTTAGGACTCGTCCTTCGAGGGCTACTTGGGGGCGTCTTCTTAGCGCTTCGTGCGACGGGGGTCTCCTCTTCGTCATGAGGTCTGTCAAACCGGCGTTGGTAATGCCTTGGGACGTACTTAGCAGACGGCCTATGAGTCAGGATGTATTCATCAGTCATTGTGGCTGCTGCACTCAAGGTCTCCACCTGCTGCTCTTCTAAGTATGTCTTGAGGTCTCCAGACAAACAATCCTTGAAGTCATCTAGCAGTACAATCTGCTCGAGGTCTTCCTTGGTCTCCACCTTCCGAGAGGCACACCACTCCTGGAAAAGTCGCTCCTTGATGGTGGCGAATTCGGTGAAAGTGTGCTCTGAGGTCTTCTTCAGGTTTCTAAACTTCTGCCTGTACGCCTCAGGTACCAATTGGTACGCCATGAGCACAACCTTCTTCACCTTGTCGTAATCGCCGGAGTCGTCAAGGGATAACGTAGAGTAGGCGATTTGGGCCTTCCCAGTCAAGACTGACTGTATCATGATGGCCCAATTCTCCCTTGGCCACTCCAAAGAGGCAGCGACTTTCTCAAAGGCTGCAAAGAACTTCGAAACTTCCCTCTCATTGAATTTGGGGACCATTTTGATGTTCCTTACCGGATCAAAACCGCTTGCTCCAGTTTGTCTCTGCCCAGCGCCTAATCGTAATACTTCTAGTTCATGTTGTCTCTGTCTTTCGTTTTCTTCTCTCTCTCGCTGTTCTCTTTCTCTCTCTCGCTGTTCTCTTTCTCTTTCTCTCTCTCGCTCTTCTTTCCTTTCTTCCAATTCTAAACGCTTCATCTCCAGTTCTTTATCTTTTAATTCTCGTTCTAATTCTAACTTCTTCCATTCTATCTCGCGATTTATTTCTAGGGCATGCATTTTGACTGTAAGAAAGCTAATATTAAGCTCATCTGCATCACTGTCAATGTCACTGCCCTTATCTTCCTTTTCCGTGGAAGCTATTTCCTCACCTTCCTTTGTACTAGGAGACTCGCCTTCCTGTTTCTCTTCTGCCTTCAAGTGCCGGTGAACCTTAGACAAGATCTCCACACGGGAATCACTGGCACGGATCTTGATCTCCAGGTAGGCGCTCACTAGTACAAGTTCGGGTTTGCTCAGATACTTTAATCTGGCAAGACAGTCCTCTCTGTTCAGAAAAGCCTGAACATCGTCCAGATCATCGATGGTAGCTTTTTCTGCCATTGTCACAGATGGAACACTCAACTAGCACTTAACACACCGCTCAACTTTAACACTTAATGCACCGAGCACTGTTCTATGACAATATTGCACTTTATCGCACCAAACACTGTACTTGCCAATATTGCACGTAATTACTTCGGGCACCGCACTACGCAATATCGCACTTAATCACAGCGAACCCTTCGCTCTACAATGTTGCACTGAATCACTGAGCACCGCACTAGTCAATATTGCACTTAATCGCTTAATCACAGCGAGTACCGCACTGCACAATATCGCACTTAGTCACTCTTGAGCACCGCACAGGACGTATAACGTCACAATCGTCACACAGGGGGAATTATATACAGGGATTACGCCACTTCACCACCCCTGTCAAACATACTTAACAAGGGGACGGATCCCGCTGGGGATGCCAATTATGTTACGGCCCTCTCGGGACGCAACGGGGTTCTTACTCTGATGTTATTAGAGGAAGTAGTATCCGGCCCCAAGCCAGTAGTGGCTTTCAAGGAATGAGATCCGTGACGCAAGAAAACTTAAAGGGGGAAGAGAAAGAAAGTTAAGAACTTAAGACTATAATTATCACCATCACCACATAAATAATATATAAAAGAGTGCACAGGGGGAGGGGTATAAACACTTATTTACAGGGGAAATACACTGTAGTCTTCTGCTGAAGACGCTGGATCCTCGCTCTCGGTGCTAAGTCCTCGGTGCTTTTTCGTGGCCTCACAACGAATTCTCTGAGAAGTTGAGCCTACCCTGGCCACAGGTCAGCCAAAACACAGGTCCACTGGGGGCACCGCCGTGGAGGCCGTCAACCACAAATCCAGCAGGTCTGCTGGCAGGTTCCGGACCCGCAACGCTGGTCAGGTCACTCCACGCACGAGATTAGGGTAACGCCCTAGACAGGAGCCTCGTGTGATACCACCAATCACTCTCCTGTCCTCAGTACCCCAGTGGATAATCGTCTCCAGCAGTCGGTCCCGGGTAATCCTTCTACTGCCACTCCACTGGCAGGGTAACATCACAGTGTTCTTCCGGGGGACGACTTCACAGCTGCTGCAGCAAAGCACAAGGTATGGAGACGGCTGCCTTGGGTAGACTGACTCAACTTCCAACACAGCAGTCCCAGGTCGACTCTGTAAGCAGACACGTCATCAATAACAGGGACACTATAACACCTCACTTACAGGCTCAGACACAGACGCCCACCTATCCACTCCATAGATGGCACTGGTGTCTGAGCACCACCTCACCAGAGGTCAGCAGCGGCTGTGTTGAGCGCTGAACAGGACTGGAAACTGGCCCTCGAGGCCAGTACACGTCGTCCTCACCAGGTGTCGTCGTCCGTTTAGCGGGGGTTTCGGGAGCTGACCCACAGATGGCGCGGTCGTCACTGCTCCGGGCTCGGACGCTGGATCCGGGTTCGTAACAGCTACTTTATTGTGTTCTTTAAAGGTAAGGTCTTCCGACATGAGTACACCCAGATCCTTTACTTTGCCTTTTCGTTCTATGTTATGATTTGCCTGAGTTTTGTACGTGGTTTCCGTTTTTATATTTTAATTTTTTCCATAGCGCATGAGCTGGAACTTATCTTCGTTAAACACCATATTATTTTCTGTAGCCCATAGAAAGACCTGATCAACATCTGACTGGAGGTTCGCCATGTCCTCTATGTTGCCTACTCTCATGAAGATCCTAGTGTCATCTGCAAAGGATGATACAGTGCTATAAGTTGTGTTCTTGTCTATGTCCGAAATGAGGATGAGAAAAAGTACTGGAGCAAGCACAGTACCCTGGGGGACTGAGCTCTTCACGGTTGATGGGCTGGATTTTATTTTGTTGACTATTACACATTGGGTTCTGTTGGTCAGGAAATTGTAGATCCATCTGCCTATTTTTCCGGTAATTCCTTTTGAACGCATTTTATGTGCAATAACACCATGGTCACATTTATCAAAAGCTTTTGCGAAATCTGTGTAAATTACATCCGCATTATGTTTGTCTTCCATAGCATCTAATGCCATATCATAGTGGTCCAGCAACTGCCACAGGCAAGAGCGCCCTGTTCTGAAACCATGTTGTCCGGGGTTATGGAGTTGCTGTGATTCCATGTATTTTGTAATTTTACTTCTTAGCACTCTCTCAAATAATTTTATGATGTGCGATGTTAGCGCTATCGGTCTGTAATTTTTTGCCTCTGCCTTATTTCCTCCTTTATGAAGTGGTGCTATCTCTGCTGTTTTTAGTATATCAGGAATAACGCCAGTATCTAGGCTTTGTCTCCACAGAATGTGGAGGGCCTGCGATAGTGGTTTTTTACAGTTCTTAATGAATATGGAGTTCCAAGAATCCGGGCCTGGTGCAGAGTGCATAGGCATGCTGTTTATGGCTTCTTCAAAATCCAGTGGGGATAGGGTGACGTCTGATATATGATTTGATGTTGGTATCGTATCCATGAAAAATTCATTTGGGTTATCAATCTTTAGTGTGTTTAATGGCTCGCTGAAAACAGAGTCGTACTGCGTTCTCAGTAGCTCGCTCATTTCTTTGTTGTCATCGGTGAAAGTTCCATCTCCCTTTCGCAGGGGCCTGATACTAGATGTGGTTTTTGATCTTGATTTTGCATAGGAGAAAAAATATTTCGGATTTCTTTCTATTTCACTGATGGCCTTTTACTCTCTTTGCCTCTCCTGGGTTTTGTATGATTCTTGTAGCTTCCGTTCAATTGTTTCTATTTCTCTACCTAACCTTCTTCGCCGTTCTTGAGATAGGGTGCGACTCTCAAGTTGTTCCGCGATTCGTTTTCTTCGCCTATATAGGGAACGACGTTCCCGTTCCAATCTGCATCTCTTCCTCTTTTTTCTTAGAGGTATGTGGTTTGAACATATTTCTAGTGCTACTGAGCTTATTTTTTCCAGGCACTGGTTCAGGTTTGCATTTTCTAGCTGTTCTTCCCAGTTTATTTCTGTGAAGTCCTGGTTTATTTGCTCCCAGTTTATCTGTTTATTATTGAAGTTGAATTTGCTGAAATCTCCTCCACTGGGAATCTGGACTGGTTTTGAAGGTCCATTCCCCATGGTTGTCAGAACTTCAATTAAGTTGTGATCTGAGTAACAGGTATTTGTAATCATTATGTTCCTGATCAATTCATCATTATTAATGAAAATGAGGTCCAGCGTGTTCTCCTTCCTAGTTGGTTCTACTATTTGCTGGTTTAAGGCAAACCTGTCGCACATCCGTAGAAGGTCATTTGCATGTGCCTGTTCATTTAGACTACTTCCTGGTATTCTTTCTGATATTACTGTATTAGCCAGGTGCTTCCATTTCAGGTGCCGTAGGTTGAAGTCCCCAAGCAGGATGATGTTCGGAGCTGGATTTGTGAGGTTTTCCAAGCAGTGTTCTATTTTCATTAGTTGGTCTTTAAACTGCTGAGGATTTGCCTCTGGTGACTTATATACAAGGACAATAACTACATTTAAAATCTCTATTTTGATTATCAGCACTTCCACCATATCATTTGAGGTGTTTAGCAGCTCAGTACAGATGAGTGTGTCTTTGATGTAGAGGCTGACCCCACCCTGAAGCCGGTGTTTCCTATCACATTTGAAAAGATTGTACTCTGAGATCCATATTTCACCATCATGGTAGTCCTTTGTGTGGGTTTCTGTTAGGGCTGCAAACACTGCATTTGCCTCATGAAGGAGACCATCTATAAATTGAACTTTGTTGGTTTTACGTGTTTTTATACCCTGGATGTTGGCAAATATAAATGATGTTATCGTGTTAGTGGAAGTGCTGTAAGCCTTACTTGGTGTTAATATCTGAGGCTCTGGTAAGGAGGCCACTGTGTTTGCGTCCAGGGTGTGTCGTTTTGGAAGTGATTCGTCCAGTTTTGGTAGTAGGACGGGTGTTGTCTGGTGTAGTACCTGTGTGCTTGTTGGTAATTTGAATTTTAGTCTTGTGGGTATCTCCGTTCCCCTCTGTAACCCTGTAGTGGTTCCATCTGACTGTTCCTCTCTCTTATATTTACTACTCTGTTTCTGCCTTCCTCTAAAAAATTTCCAGTAGTGTCATATATGTCGGAAAATCCGACACCATTTAATAATATCATACAGACAGATAATATTGCTGTGTTGTATAAACAAGTTACCCATAGAAAATGTATCATGTAGTGGAACTACCGTCTATAGAAAACAGGATATCTTTACCACATACTATTATAAATTCACCACCTATTATGGTGGGAATTATTCTTAAATACATTAGTCTTTGGACTTTACCATCATAAAAACATCTCATATAAATTAACTTAATTATCAGAATTAAAATATAGTAAATGTGACCCTTCTATCACTTACTGTCATCTGGACAATGTAGGCCAGTAGCGTCAGTTGTGAGGGAGTGGTCAGCCATTGTTATTGTACTTAGACCACAGAGGCTAACGGGAGCAAATACGGCTCCTGTTAATTTTACTTGGACGAAGTGTTATGGAAACCAAAGGTGTACCATCATCAACACGCTGTCAACAAATACAAGTTAAGTGTTCTGCCGAAACCCATTTATCTATCATTTATGGCCATTAATGTCATTAGATAGGGTGGGCCGGTTAAATCACGAGATCACCTCATACTAAAGGTAATTAAGCCTTGGTCTTTATGGTTCCTTGTATAGTGTTTTCTCTGATATAGCTGTCATATATTAGGATTCTGGCTTTACAGCTAGCGCCCTTTTGACAGGTCAAGACGAGGAAGCATGCTTTGTGTACCAGTTACTGGGTGATGGAAGCTACCTCAAAGAGGATAATTTGGTGTCTACATCCTAGTTATACCTGGTGGACTAAGGTCTGCTGTACAAATAAGATAAGGAACCTCTTCAATGTGTAGTTAATACTGTAGTTTGATTGGCTGCATATATATAAATTTAATACCAACCCCCCCTAATGTGTAGAGGATCGATTTGTGAGATTATTGT
The DNA here is from genome assembly GCF_040958095.1 of Procambarus clarkii. Lineage (NCBI taxonomy): Eukaryota > Metazoa > Arthropoda > Malacostraca > Decapoda > Cambaridae > Procambarus > Procambarus clarkii. The sequence continues at coordinate 36,241,852 of NC_091174.1, read as the reverse complement.
AGAAATACAGTCCACTTAATCATCATACAAATTGCTATCGAAGTATATAAATTAACGTAAATATAAATTCATATAAATTAAATAAATATAAATCTCACAGGTCGGTTCCCACAATATTGATCTTCCCGTCTATAACGCTCTGTACCTCTCACATGGAATTCCGGACACTGAAGATTGTAGCAATTTTTAGTCCCTAATTGAAAATTGACATAATTTAGGGCGGAAGTATCTACACCCTGTTCCAAAACGGCATGTACCCCTCGCCAACATGTTCCTGCATTTTCGAGGATGCAGAAAATGGCATTTTGCTTCTAATTTTCCATATCTGCATATTCCTTTAGCGTAGAATTTGCAAATGTGTTCCAGTTTTGCGTTTTTCATACTCTAGGATTGGTCTTAAATATGTGGTATACAAGATTCTGAACGATTCATTACAAAGGTTCCTTAAGGCTGTTCTGATGTTAGCCAGCCTCGCATATGCCGCAGACGCAATTCTTTTTATGTGGGCAAATGGAGACAGGTTTGGTATGATATCAACTTCTAGATCTTTCTCTCTGTCCGTTACATTAAGTACATCATCTCCTATTCTGTATCCTGTGTCTGGCCGCCTAGTTCCATTACTTTGCATTTACTCGGGTTGAACTTTAGCAGCCATTTGTTGGACCATTCATTCAGTCTTTCTAGGTCATCTTGTAGCTGTCTACTATCATCTACTGTTTCAATCCTCCTCATATTTTTTCCATCATCAGCAAATATCGAGAGAAACGAGTTTACACCCTCTGGGAGATCATTTACATAAATCAAAAACAGTATAGGTCCACGGATTGACCCCTGTGGGACTCCACTGGTGATGTCTCGCCAACCCGAGACCTCACTCCTCACAGTGACTCTTTGTCATCTGTTGCTTAGGTACTCCCTTATCCAATGGAGTACCTTCTCTTTCACTCCAGCCTGCATCTCCAGCTTTTTCACTAGCCTCTTGTGTGGTACTGTGTCAATGGCTTTCTGGCAATCCAAAAATTTGCAATCTGCCCACCCTTCTCTTTCTTGCCTGATTTTTGTTGCCTGGTCGTAGAATTCCATTAATCCTGTGAGGCAGGATTTGCCATCCCTGAACCCATAGTGATGCGGTGTTACAAAGTTCTTTTGCTCAAGATGTTCTACTAGCTTTCTTCGCACAATTTTCTCCATCAGCTTGCATGGAATGCAGGTTAGGGCACTGGCCTGTTGTTCAGTGCCTCCTGTCTATCCCCTTTCTTGTATATCAGAACTAATTTAGCTGCTTTCCAAATTTCTGGCAGTTCCCCTGTTGCCAGTGGTTTGTTATGCACTATGGAGAGTGGCAGACACTGCTTTCGCTTCTTCCTTTAGTATCCAAGGGGGGATTCTACTTGGGCGTACAGCCTTCGTCACATCCAACTCTAGTAAACTCTTCCTTACTTACCCAGTAGTAATCTCAAACTATTCTAGTGGTGCCTGGTTAACTATTCCCTCTCTTATCTCTGGAATTTCTCCTTCGTCCAAGGTAAAGACCTGGAATTTCTTATTCAGTTCCTCATACACTTCCTTGTCGTTTTTAGTGAATCCTTCTGCCCCTATCCATAATTTCATTACCTGTTCCTTTACTGTTGTTTTTCTCCTGATGTGACTGGATCTGACTGTGTGTGTGTGTGTGTGTGTGTGTGTGTGTGTGTGTGTGTGTGTGTGTGTGTGTGTGTGTGTGTGTGTGTGTGTGTGTGTGTGTGTGTTTGTGTGGGTATGTGTTTGTGTGTGTGTATGTGTGCGTGTGTGCGTGTACTCACCTAGTTGTGATTGTGGGGGTTGAGCTCTGGCTCTTTGGTCCCGCCTCTTAACCGTCAATCAACAGGTGTGCAGGTTTCTGAGCCTACTGGGCTCTATCATATCCACACTTGAAACTGTGTATGGAGTCAGCCTCCACCACATCACTTCCTAATGCATTCCATTTGTCAACCGCTCTGACACTAAAAAAGTTCTTTCTAATATCTCTGTGGCTCATTTGGGCACTCAATTTCCACCTGTGCCCCCTATTGCGTGTTCCCTTGTGTTAAATAACTTTTCTTTATCAACCCTGTCGATTCCTTTGAGAATCTTGAATGTGGTGATCATGTCCCCCCTAACTCTTCTGTCTTCCAATGAAGTGAGGTTTAATTCCCGTAGTCTCTCCTCATAGCTCATATCTCTCAGCTCGGGTACTAGCCTGGTGGCAAACCTTTGAACCTTTTCCAGTTTAGTCTTATGCTTGACTAGATATGGACTCCATGCTGGAGCCGCATGCTCCAGGATTGGTCTGACATATGTGGTATACAATGTTCTGAAAGATTCCTTACACAAGTTTCTAAAGGCCGTTCTTATGTTAGCCAACCTGGCATGTGCTGCTGATGTTATCCTCTTGATATGAGCTTCAGGGGACAGGTCTGGCATGATATCAACCTCCAGGTCTTTCTCTGTTATTGACTCTAGAAGTATTTCATCTCCCAAATGATACCTTGTATCTGGTCTCCTGCTTCCTACTCTTATCTTCATTACATTACATTTTCTTGGGTTAAACTCTAACATCCATTTGTTTGACCATTCCTGCAGCTTGTCCAGGTCTTCTTGAAGCCTCAAGCTGTCCTCCTCTGTCATAACCCTTCTCATAATTTTGGCGTCGTCAGCAAATATTGAGAGGAATGAGTCTATACCCTCTGGGAGATCAGTTACGTATATCAGAAACAGGATAGGTCCCAGTACAGAGCCCTGTGGGACTGCACTGGTGACTTAACGCCATTCCGAGGTCTCACCCCTCACTGTAACTCACTGCTTTCTACTGCTTAGGTACTCCTTTATCCACTGGAGCGCCCAACCAGTTACTCCTGCCTGTTTCTCCAGCTTGTGCATCAACCTTTTATGGGGTACTGTGTCAAAGGCTTTCAGACAGTCCACAAAAATGCAGTCCGCCCATCCTTTTCATTCTTGCTAAATCTTTGTCACCAGATCATAGAATTCTATGAAGCCTGTAAGGCAAGATTTACCCTCCCTGAACCCATGTTGATGGGTTGTCACGAAGTCTCTTCTCTCCATTTGTGTTACTAGGTTTTTTCTTGCAATCTTCTCCATCACCTTGCATGGTATACAAGATAAAGACACTGGCCTGTAGTTCAGTTCCTCTTGTCTGTCACCCTTTTTGTATATTGGTACTACATTAGCAGTCTTCCATATTTCTGGTAGGTCTCCCGTTTCCAGTACCCTACTATACACCATGGAGAGTGGCAAGCAAAGTGCTCCTGCACACTCTTTCAATACCAATGGTGAGATTCCGTCCGGCCCAACAGCTTTTCTCACATTCAGCTCCAATAGGTGCTTCATGGCCTCATCTCTTGTAATTTCGAACCTTTCCAAGGTCACCTGGTTTGCTGCCACCTCTCCTAGCGCCGTGACTTCTCCCTGTTCTATTGTAAAGACCTCCTGGAACCTTTTGTTGAGTTCTTCACACACCTCTTTGTCATTCTCTGTGTACCTGTCCTTGCCAACCCTAAGTTTCATCACCTGTTCCTTCACTGTTGTCTTCCTCCTGATGTGATTGTGTAGTAGCTTTGGTTTGGGCTTGGCCTTATTAGCTATATCATTTTCATACCTTTTCTCAGCTGCTCTCTCACACTAACAAACTCGTTCCTTGTTCTCTGGTATCTCTCTCTACTTTCTATTGTTCTGTTAATACGGAAGTTCCTTCATTCTTTTTTGTTCAGCTCCTTTGCTTTCATACATTCCCTATTAAACCACAGATTCTTCTTTTTCTTCTCTGTTTTTCCTGTCGGGCTGGAACAAACTTGCTTACAGTCCTCCTGACACTTTTGGGTGACATAGTCCATCACATCTTGTAAGGACTTGGTTCTGAGTTCCGTGTCCCAATGTTTCCTTTTCGGTACGCCAGCCCTTTGTTTCCCAGTTCCTTTTTGTGGGTGATAATTCCTAGCTCAACCAGGTAGCTCAAAGCCCAATACACTATGATCACTCATTCCGAAGTGGGCTTCCAACTTAACTTCCCTTATATCCGACTCATTTAGGGTAATAATCAGATCAAGCAAGGCTGGTTCATCCCCTCCTCTCATTCTTGTCGGTCCCTTGAAGTGTTGACTTTGAAAGTTTCTTGTTGCCACATCCAGCAGCTTAGCTCTCCATGTGTCTGGTCCTCCATGTGGGTTTCTGTTCCCCCAATCTATCTTCCCATGGTTGAAGTCTCCTATGATTAGTAGTCTGGATCCGTTCCTGCTAGACACAGAAGCTGCTCTCTCTATTATATTGATGGTGGCCAAGTTGTTTCTATCATATTCCTGTCTGGGTCTTCTGTCGTTCGGTGGGGGTTATATATGACTACTTCTATAATTTTCTGTCCTCCAGTTGCTATGGTGCCTGATATGTAGTCACTGAAACCTTCACAGTTCTGAATTAACATCTCTTCAAAACTCCAACCTTCTCTTATTAGCAAAGCTATACCACCTCCTCTTCTCCCTTCTCTCTCTTTTCTCACTACATAGTAGCCGTGTGGAAACACTGCGTTTGTTATGGTTTTCGTTAGCTTTGTTTCTGTGAGTGCTATTATGTCTGGATTTTCTTCTAGTGCCCATTCTCCGATTTCACTTGTATTATTTTTGATCCCATCTATGTTAGTGAATATTGCCTTGAAGTTCACTTTCTTCTGTTCATTTTCTTGTCCCCTTCTTGGCGAACATTCTGCTGGTGTGGAAAGCTGTTCCCTGGGTGAGAAGATCTGTGAGGTGGTTTGCAGGGTCTCAGAGGATTCTGCAGTGAGGGGTGGGGGTTCAAGGGAAGGGGGGGACTGGTAGGGTGTGGGTTAAGGAGATAGGGGGAACATGGAGGATACGGGGTGAGGGGGGAGGAGAGATAGGGAGGGTATGGGATGAAGGGGAGGGAGGACAGGAGAGAGGGGGATATGGTGGGAATGGGGGAGGGGTGACAGAGCCAGAATGGGGGAGGGGTGAGAGGGCCAGAATTAGGTGAGGAGGGTTGGGTGAGCAATTGGGTGGGGGCAGGTAGGGTGAGGGGAAGGGAGGGTTTCTATGCAGAGGGGGGTGGTGGTGTTGCTGGGATGCTGGTTTTGGGTTCCCCTCTTGTCTCTGGGTCTGATGTGTTGGGGGCTGTGATTTCCTGGTTTAGTCCTTTCTCTCTGCGCTTCCTCCTTGCCTCTGCTGCCCTGGCTCTCTCCTCCTTCACCCTGTCCCTCTGCAGAAATACTTTTTTGTATCCCTCCACATACTGCAGACGACTCTTCCTTTCGAGAATAACCTCCTTCGTGCTTTGTTTGTAAACACCACCTTTACAAGTCGGTTTCTGTCCTTGTTGGACCAGCGCAGCCTGAAAAACTTCTCAATGTTTTGCTCAGCCCCTCCCATTTGTAACCCCTTCAGTATCCCATGTACTGCCTCTCTGTCCTTGCTATTGCATTCCTGCCTACTAGATCGTTCCTGTTCTTTGATGCCTACAACTACCACTGATCTTTTTCTTTCCAGCAGCTGACTGGTGCATCTTGCAGCTTCCTGTGAGGTAGCTGCTTGCATGGCTACCTCCCTCACTGTGTCCATTGCTTCTGACCTCTTTCTCAGTATTTCCGCAAATGTTTCAGGTACAGAGATTAACAGAGGTTTGAGGTTAACATTTCCTTCATTTGGTCGCTTTGACCATTCCCTGTGTCCATATTGCATCCTTCTGCCATTTTGTCCCTTGTCAAGAAAGAGAGTAAGATAGAGAGAGAGAGCAAGAGAGAGAGAGAGAAGAGAGAGAGAGAGAGAGAGAGAGAGAGAGAGAGAGAGAGAGAGAGAGAGAGAGAGAGAGAGAGAGAGAGAGAGAGAGAGAGAGAGAGAGAGAGAGAGAGCAACAGAGAGAGAGCGAGAGAGAGGGAGTGTGTGGTGTGTGTGTGCGTACTCACCTAGTTGTACTCACCTAGTTGTGTTTGCTGGGGTTGAGCTCTGGCTCTTTGGTCCCAGCTTCTCAACCGTCAATCAACAGGTGTACAGGTTTCTGAGCTTATTGGGCTCTATCATATCTACACTTGAAACTGTGTATGGATTCAGCCTCCAGCACATTACTTCCTAAGACATTCCATTTGTCAACCACTCTCACACTAAAAAAAGTTCTTTGTGCGTGTGTGTGTGTGTGTGTGTGTGTGTGTGTGTGTGTGTGTGTGTGTGTGTGTGTGTGTGTGTGTGTGTGTGTGTGTGTGTGTGTGTGTGTGCGTATGCGTGTGTGTGTATGTGTGTGTGTATGTGTGTGTGTGTGTGTGTGTGTGTGTGTGTGTGTGTGTGTGTGTGTGTGTGTGTGTTTGTGTGTACTCACCTAATGGTACTCACCTAATTGTGCTTGCGGGGGTTGAGCTCTGGCTCTTTGGTCCCGCCTCTCTACTGTCAATCAACTGGTGTACAGATTCCTGAGCCTACTGGGCTCTATCATATCTACATTTGAAACTGTGTATGGAGTCAGCCTCCACCACATCACTTCCTAGTGCATTCCATTTACTAACTACTCTGACACTGAAAAAGTTCTTTCTAATGTCTCTGTGGCTCATTTGGGTACTCAACTTCCACCTGTGTCCCCTTGTTCGCATCCCTCCAGTGTTGAATAGTTCATCCTTGTTTACCCGGTCGATTCCCCTGAGGATTTTGTAGGTTGTGATCATGTCCCCCCTTACTCTTCTGTCTTCCCGTGTCGTAAGGTGCATTTCCCGCAGCCTTTCCTGATAACTCATGCCTCAAGAAAGTTGTGAGCATGCTCATCAATGTCTATGGAATAGGTGGTAAAGGGGAGAATTTATAATATCTTCAGTTTAGAGGAGTATTGGAAAAGTATCGACTATTCCTTTAACACCAACAACACAATTTCTTTCAATCCTCAAATTTCATAAAATTTCTTATCAGGGTTATTTCTCTCCTATAACTGAGTAAAGAAAAAATATAATAATGACAACAACTCATAACTTAATATTCTTTAGGATGCCTAAATTGGTCACACGTGTCTAATCTAGCTTTGTGGCCTGCATAACTGTATACAGTATATATAAAACTAAACTCTTATTCTTTTTTTTACTAAGTCAATAAAATATTATTTTTATTTAATAATTACTAAAACAAACGATATAGAGAGAATAGTTACATTATGTATACTAGTTGAAATTTTATTTGCATCCAATGAGTGTGTACTCACCTATTTGTGCTTGCGGGGGGTTGAGCCTTGGCGCCTTTGGTCTCGCCTCACAACTGTCAATCAATTGGTGTACAGATTCCTGGGCCTACTGGGCTCTATCATATCTACATTTTAAACTGTGTAGGGTGTAAGCCTCCACCACATCTCTGCCTAATGCATTCTATTTACTAACTACTCTGACAGTGAAAAAGTTCTTTCTAATGTCTCTGTGGCTCATCTAAATCTCTTATCTGGGATATCTCTCTCTTTCTCTCTTACAACTGAGTCAAGAAAAAATATAATAATGACAACAACTCATAACTTAATATTCTCTAGGATGCCTAAGATTGGCCACACGTGTCTAATCTAGCTTTGTGACCTGCATAGCTGTATACAGTATATATAAAACTAAACTCTTATTCGTTCTTTTCTTTTATCAAGTAAATAATATAATATTATTTAATACTTACAAAAAAAAGAAATAGAGAGTATAGTTACATATATACTGGTTGAAATTTTATTTTCATATTATGTGTGTGTGTGCGAATGTCCTTGGGGATGATTTAGCATAGGCTCTTTGGCCCCGTGCAAATTCCTGAGCCTAATGAAATCAATCATATTTACATTTTAAACTGTGTATGGAGTCTGCCACAATCTCATCACTGCATAAAGTATTCCGTCTGTTAGGTACTCTGGCACTTTTCTTTCTACACTCAAGTTTTCCAAAGTCTCACCAAACATTTACCAACAAAATGATTCATTTCAACTCTCAGATTTCATGAAATCTCTTATCTTTGGTATCTCTCTCTCTCTCTCTCTCTCTCTTACAACTGTAAGAAAAAATATAATAATGACAATAACTCAAAACTTAACATATTCTAAGATGTCTAAAATTGGCCATATGTGTCTAGTGTAGCTTTGTGGCTTGCAAAAATGTGGGTGCTCACCTAGTTGTGCTTGAGGAGGATTGAGCTTAGGCTATTTAGCCCTGTGCAAATTTTTGAGCCTTATTGGGCTCTATCATATCTACATTTGAAACTGAGTATGGAATCTGCTTCCACCACATCACTGCCTAATACGTTCCATCTGTTAACTATTGATATATTTTTTTCTATACTCACTGAAGGTTGAAAGGAATCGATTTGTTAGTCAATGTTTGGTGACGCTTTGGAAAACTTTAGTGTAGAAAGAAAAATGTCAGAGTACCTAACATATGTAATATTTTACGCAGTGATGAGATGGAGGCAAATTCCATACACAGTTTCTTATGTAGATATGATAGAGCCCATTAGGCTCAGGAATGTGTACGGGGCCAAGGAGCCTATGGTAAATCGTCCCCAAGCACAACCACACACACACATTATAAGAAAATAAAATTTCAACCAGAATATATGTAACTATACTCTCTATTTCTTTTTTTTGTAAGTATTAAATAATAATATTATATTATTTACTTAATAAAAAAAAAGAAACGAATAAGAGTTTAGTTTTATATACTGCATACAGTTACGCAGGCCACAAAGCTAGATTAGACACGTGTGGTCAATTTTAGGCATCCTAGAGAATATTAAGTTATGAGTTGTTGTCATTATTACATTTTTCTTGACGCAGTTGTAAGAGAGAGAGAGAGAGAGAGAGATACCTCAAATAAGAGATTTCATGAAATCTAAGAGTTGAAAGGAATCATTTTGTTGATAAATGTTTGGTGAGGCTTTGGAAAACTTTAGTGTAGAAAAAAAAGTGCCAGAGTACCTAACAGAGGGACTAGTTTACGTAGAGATGAAACTGAGGCAGACTCCATACACATTTTCAAATGAAGATATGATAGAGCAAATAGGCTTAGGAATCTGCACTACAGTTCATAGAAAATTAAGAGGTGGAATCAAAGAGCCGAAGCTCAATCCTTCTCAAGCGCAACTAGGTGAGCTCACACACACATTGGATGAAAATAAAATTTCAACCAGTATAGATGTAACTAAACTCTCTATTTCATTTTTTGTAAGTATTAAATAATAATAAATTATTTACTTAATAAAAAAAAAGATTAGAAGTTTTGTTTTATATATACTGTATACAGTTATGCAGGCCAAAAAGCAAAACAAGGCACGTGTGGTTTAATTTTTTCTTTGTACTTTTCAAGTTCTCTATAAACCTTCTCTGTGTGAGTTGCAAATGAAGTTTCTCTTTGCATATCCTTGCCTAATTTCCATTTCCATACCTCATTTTCTTACACTAGTTCCTCGATTTGTTCCTCTTGAATCTTTACCTTGTACGTTAATGCAGTAATATTCTGATCTTGCTGAAGAATACTTCTTTTTAAAGCTCGAAACTCACTCCAGAGAGTTCCCTTTTCTTCTTCTAATTTAAATACTTTTTCTTAATACTTCCTCTGCGTATCGTCAATTATCTTTAACTGGCCTAGAAAATCCCCTTTCATTATATCTTGTGATGAGAATTCTTTGAAACAATCATCTGTTGGTGTGTTTATAATCCTTGTGTTGGAAGTCATCTTTGTTATTAACAAAATTTTTGTTATTTTTATTATTTTTTATTGAAGTTTATTATTGATTTTTTCATTTCATCTAATGTGTGTGTGTGTGTGTGTGTGTGTGTGTGTGTGTGTGTGTGTACTCACCTAGTTGTGTTTGCGGGGGTTGAGCTCTGGCTCTTTGGTCCCGCCTCTGAACCGCCAATCAACAGGTGTACAGATTCCTGAGCCTATTGGGCTCTATCATATCTACACTTGAAACTGTGTATGGAGTCAGCCTCCACCACATCACTTCCTAATGCATTCCATTTGTCAACCACTCTGACACTAAAAAAGTTCTTTCTAATATCTCTGTGGCTCATTTGGGCACTCAGTTTCCACCTGTGTCCCATTGTGCGTGTTCCCCTTGTGTTAAATAGACTGTCTTTATCTACCCTATCTATTCCCTTCAGAATCTTGAATGTGGTGATCATGTCCCCCCTAACTCTTCTGTCTTCCAGCGAAGTGAGGTTTAATTCCCGTAGTCTCTCCTTGTAGCTCATACCTCTCAGCTCGGGTACTAGTCTTGTTGCAAACCTTTGAACCTTTTCCAGTTTAGTCTTATCCTTGACTAGATATGGACTCCATGCTTGGGCTGCATACTCCAGGATTGGCCTGACATATGTGGTATACAAAGTTCTGAATGATTCTTTACACAAGTTTCTGAATGCCGTTCGTAAGTTGGCCAGCCTGGCATATGCCGCTGATGTTATCCGCTTGATATGTGCTGCAGGAGACAGGTCTGGCAGTGATGTCAACCCCCAAGTCTTTTTCCTTCTCTGACTTCTGATGAATTTCCTCTCCCAGATGATACCTTGTATCTGGCCTCCTGCTCCCTACAACTATCTTCATTACATTCCATTTGGTTGGGTTAAACTCTAACAACCATTTGTTCGACCATTCCTTCAGCTTGTCTAGGTCTTTTTGAAGCCTCAAACAGTCCTCTTCTGTTTTAATCCTTCTCATAATTTTAGCATCGTCCGCAAACATTGAGAGAAATGAATCGATACCCTCCGGGAAGATCATTTACATATATCAGAAACAAGAGAGGACCGAGTATAGAGCCCTGTGGGACTCCACTGGTGACTTCACGCCAATCGGAGGTCTCACCCCTCACCGTAACTCTCTGCTTCCTATTGCTTAGATACTCCCTTATCTACTGGAGCACCTTACCAGCTACACCTGCCTGTCTCTCCAGCTTATGTACCAGCCTCTTATGCGGTACTGTGTCAAAGGCTTTCCGACAATCTAAGAAAGTGCAGTCCGCCCAGCCCCCTCTTTCTTGCTTAATCTTTGTCACCTGATCATAGAATTCTATCAAGCTTGTAAGGCAAGATTTACCCTCCCTGAACCCATGTTGGCGATTTGTCACGAAGTCCCTTCTCTCCAGATGTGTTACCAGGATTTTTTCTCACCGATCTTCTCCATCACCTTGCATGGTATACAAGTCAAGGACACTGGCCTGTAGTTCAGTGCCTCTTGCCTGTCGCCCTTTTTATATATTGGGACCACATTCGCCGTCTTCCATATTTCTGGTAGGTCTCACATCTCCAGTGACTTACTATACACTATGGAGAGTGGCAAGCAAAGTGCCTCTGCACACTCTTTCAGTATCCATGGTGAGACCCAATCTGGACTAACAGCCTTTCTAACATCCAGGTCCAGCAGGTGTCTCTTGACCTCCTCTCTCGTAATTTCGAACTCTTCCAAGGCCACCTGGTTTACCTCCCTTTCTCCTAGCACAGTGACCTCACCTTGTTCTATTGTGAAGACCTCCTGAAACCTCTTGTTGAGTTCTTCACACACCTCTCAGTCATTCTCAGTATACCCGTCCTCACCTGTTCGAAGTTTCAATACCTGTTCTTTCACTGTTGTTTTCCTTCTGATGTGACTGTGGAGTAGCTTTGGTTCGGTCTTAGCTTTGTTTGCTATATCATTTTCAAAACTTTTCTCTGCTTCTCTTCTCACCCTGACGTACTCATTCCTGGTTCTCTGGTATCTCTCTCTGCTTTCTGGTGTTCTGTTATTCCGGAAGTTCCTCCACGCCCTTTTGTTCAGTTTCTTCGCTTCCATACATGCCCTATTATACCATGGATTCTTCTGTTGCTTCTCAGATTTTTCCCTTTGGGCCATGATGAACCTGTTTACTGCCTCCTGACACTTTTGGGTAACATAGTCCATCATACCCTGTACAGACTTATCTCTGAGGTCTGTGTCCCAAGGTATTTCACTTAGGAAACTTCTCATCTGCTCATAGCCTTTTGATTCCTAGTTCATTTTTGGGGGAGATAAGTCCTAGCTCTACCAGGTGCTCAAAGTTCAATACACTGTGGTCACTCATTCCCAAGGGCGCTTCCATCTTAACTTCCCTTATATCCCACTCATTTAGGGTAAATATCAAATCAAGCATTGCTGGTTCATCTTCTCTCATTCTTGTTGGTTCTTTGATGTGCTGGCTTAGGAAGTTTCTTGTTGCCACGTCCAACAGCTTAGCTCTCCATGTTTCTGGTCCTCCATGCGGGTCTCTGTTCTTCCAATCTATCTTCCCATGGTTGAAGTCTCCCATAATTAGTAGTCCAGATCCATTCCTGCTAGCAACAGAAGCTGCCCTTTCTATTATGTTAATGGTGGCCATGTTGTTTCTATCATATTCCTGTCTAGGTCTTCTGTCATTTGGTGGTGGATTATATATGACTACAACTATAATTTTTTTCCCTCCATTTGTTATGGTACGTGCTATGTAGTCACTGAAACCTTCACAGCCCTGAATATCCATCTCCTCAAAATCCCAGCCTTTTCTTACCAGCAGAGCTACACCACCCCCACCTCTTCCTTCCCTCTCTTTCCTCATAACATAATAGTCCTGTGGGAACACTTCATTTGTTATCGTTTTCGAGAGATTTGTTTCTGTGAGGGCTATTATGTCTGGGTTTTCCTCTAGTACCCCTTCTCCAAGCTCATTTGCTTTATTTGTAATTCCATCTATGTTAGTGTACATCGCTTTGAGGCTCACTTTCTTTTGTCCCTTCTCAAATCACCTTCTTGGTGAGTGTTCTGCTGATGGGGGAGGCTGTTCCATGGGTGTGAGGACCTGTGAGGTGGATAACAGGGTCTCAGAGGATACTGGGATAAGGGGCGGGGGATCCAGTGAAGGGGGAGGGACAGGGAGGTTATGGGTGAAAGGGGAATGGAGGACGGGAAGGAAAGCGGTGTTACGGCCCTATTGGGTCGCAACCGGGTTGTTCTCTGATGTTATTAGAGTCTGGGTATCCAGCCCCAAGTTAGTAGTGGCTTTCAAGGGGTGTGTTCCGTAAGGCAAGTTAAATTAAAGGGGAAGGGATACAAATGCACTGCTTTATATATATATATATATATATATATATATATATATATATATATATATATATATATAATATATATATATATATATATATATATATATATATATATATATATATATATATATATATATATATATATATATATATATATATATATATATATATATATAATATATATATATATATATATATGTCGTACCTAGTAGCCAGAACGCAGTTCTCAGCCTACTATGCAAGGCCCGATTTGCCTAATAAGCCAAGTTTTCATGAATTAATTGTTTTTCATCAACCTAACCTACCTAACCTAACCTAACCTAACCTAACTTTTTTGGCTACCTAACCTAACCTAACCTATAAAGATAGGTTAGGTTAGGTTAGGTAGGGTTGGTTAGGTTCGGTCATATATCTACGTTAATTTTAACTCCAATAACAAAAAATTGACCTCATACATAATGAAATGAGTAGCTTTATCATTTCATAAGAAAAAAATTAGAGAAAATATATTAATTCAGGAAAATTTGGCTTATTAGGCAAATCGGGCCTTGCATACTAGGCCAAAAAGTGCGTTCTGGCTACTAGGTACGACATATATATATATATATATATATAAATATATATATATATATATATATATATATATATATATATATATATATATATATATATATATATATATATATATATAAATATATATATATATATATATATATATATATATATATATATATATATATATATATATATATATATATATATATATATATATATATATATATATATATATATATATATTATTAAATATGACCGAAAAAGTAAGATTAATAATTCTAACACGAATTTTCTCAATCTTTCGTACATTACGCTTCACTGTTGGAGGTAAATCAAAAATCACTTCTCCAAAATTCATTTTTATTTCTAGTCTGACGCGACACGGGCGCGTTTCGTAAAACTTATTACATTTTCAAAGACTTCACAAATACACAACTGATTAGAACTTACGTCTCTCTGATATTATATCTACATTTGAGTGAGGTGGGAAGGATGATGTGGCATTAACACAAGACAGAACAGGGGATATTAATAGGGTATTAAAAGTATCAACACAAGACAGAACAGAAACAATGGGTATTGAATAGAAGTGTTTGTAGAAAGCCTATTGGTCCATATTTCTTGATGCTTCTATATTGGAGCGGAGTCTTGAGGTGGGTAGAATATAGTTGTGCAATAATTGGCTGTTGATTGCTGGTGTTGACTTCTTGATGTGTAGTGCCTCGCAAACGTCAAGCCGCCTGCTATCGCTGTATCTATCGATGATTTCTGTGTTGTTTACTAGGATTTCTCTGGCGATGGTTTGGTTATGGGAAGAGATTATATGTTCCTTAATGGAGCCCTGTTGCTTATGCATCGTTAAACGCCTAGAAAGAGATGTTGTTGTCTTGCCTATATACTGGGTTTTTTGGAGCTTACAGTCCCCAAGTGGGCATTTGAAGGCATAGACGACGTTAGTCTCTTTTAAAGCGTTCTGTTTTGTGTCTGGAGAGTTTCTCATGAGAAGGCTGGCCGTTTTTCTGGTTTTATAGTAAATCGTCAGTTGTATCCTCTGATTTTTGTCTGTAGGGATAACGTTTCTATTAACAATATCTTTCAGGACCCTTTCCTCCGTTTTATGAGCTGTGGAAAAGAAGTTCCTGTAAAATAGTCTAATAGGGGGTATAGGTGTTGTGTTAGTTGTCTCTTCAGAGGTTGCATGGCTTTTCACTTTCCTTCTTATGATGTCTTCGATGAAACCATTGGAGAAGCCGTTATTGACTAGAACCTGCCTTACCCTACAGAGTTCTTCGTCGACTTGCTTCCATTCTGAGCTGTGGCTGAGAGCACGGTCGACGTATGCGTTAACAACACTCCTCTTGTACCTGTCGGGGCAGTCGCTGTTGGCATTTAGGCACATTCCTATGTTTGTTTCCTTAGTGTAGACTGCAGTGTGGAAACCTCCGCCCTTTTCCATGACTGTTACATCTAGAAAAGGCAGCTTCCCATCCTTTTCCGTCTCGTAAGTGAAACGCAGCACGGAACTCTGCTCAAATGCCTCCTTCAGCTCCTGCAGATGTCTGACATCAGGTACCTGTGTAAAAATGTCGTCAACATACCTGCAGTATATGGCCGGTTTCAAGTTCATGTCGACTAAGACTTTTTGCTCGATGGTACCCATGTAGAAGTTTGCAAACAGGACACCTAGGGGAGAACCCATGGCGACCCCATCTACTTGCTTATACATGTGCCCATCCGGGCTCAAGAAGGGTGCCTCTTTAGTACAAGCTTGGAGTAGTTTCCTCAGAATACTTTCTGGCATGTCAAGAGGAGTACAGGCTGGATCACGATACACTCTGTCGGCTATCATTCCGATTGTCTCGTCCACAGGTACGTTGGTAAACAGCGATTCTACGTCCAACGAGGCTCTTATCCCTGTGGCCCGTGTGCCCCGCAGTAAGTCCACAAATTCCTTTGGAGACTTCAGGCTGAAGGCGCAAGGAACATAAGGAGTCAGCAGTACAAGCTACTCCAAGCTTGTACTAAAGAGGCACCCTTCTTGAGCCCGGATGGGCACATGTATAAGCAAGTAGATGGGGTCGCCATGGGTTCTCCCCTAGGTGTCCTGTTTGCAAACTTCTACATGGGTACCATCGAGCAAAAAGTCTTAGTCGACATGAACTTGAAACCGGCCATATACTGCAGGTATGTTGACGACATTTTTACACAGGTACCTGATGTCAGACATCTGCAGGAGCTGAAGGAGGCATTTGAGCAGAGTTCCGTGCTGCGTTTCACTTACGAGACGGAAAAGGATGGGAAGCTGCCTTTTCTAGATGTAACAGTCATGGAAAAGGGCGGATGTTTCCACACTGCAGTCTACACTAAGGAAACAAACATAGGAATGTGCCTAAATGCCAACAGTGACTGCCCCGACAGGTACAAGAGGAGTGTTGTTAACGCATACGTCGACCGTGCTCTCAGCCACAGCTCAGAATGGAAGCAAGTCGACGAAGAACTCTGTAGGGTAAGGCAGGTTCTAGTCAATAACGGCTTCTCCAATGGTTTCATCGAAGACATCATAAGAAGGAAAGTGAAAAGCCATGCAACCTCTGAAGAGACAACTAACACAACACCTATACCCCCTATTAGACTATTTTACAGGAACTTCTTTTCCACAGCTCATAAAACGGAGGAAAGGGTCCTGAAAGATATTGTTAATAGAAACGTTATCCCTACAGACAAAAATCAGAGGATACAACTGACGATTTACTATAAAACCAGAAAAACGGCCAGCCTACTCATGAGAAACTCTCCAGACACAAAACAGAACGCTTTAAAAGAGACTAACGTCGTCTATGCCTTCAAATGCCCACTTGGGGACTGTAAGCTCCAAAAAACCCAGTATATAGGCAAGACAACAACATCTCTTTCTAGGCGTTTAACGATGCATAAGCAACAGGGCTCCATTAAGGAACATATAATCTCTTCCCATAACCAAACCATCGCCAGAGAAATCCTAGTAAACAACACAGAAATCATCGATAGATACAGCGATAGCAGGCGGCTTGACGTTTGCGAGGCACTACACATCAAGAAGTCAACACCAGCAATCAACAGCCAATTATTGCACAACTATATTCTACCCACCTCAAGACTCCGCTCCAATATAGAAGCATCAAGAAATATGGACCAATAGGCTTTCTACAAACACTTCTATTCAATACCCATTGTTTCTGTTCTGTCTTGTGTTGATACTTTTAATACCCTATTAATATCCCCTGTTCTGTCTTGTGTTAATGCCACATCATCCTTCCCACCTCACTCAAATGTAGATATAATATCAGAGAGACGTAAGTTCTAATCAGTTGTGTATTTGTGAAGTCTTTGAAAATGTAATAAGTTTTACGAAACGCGCCCGTGTCGCGTCAGACAAGAAATAAAAATGAATTTTGGAGAAGTGATTTTTTATTTACCTCCAACAGTGAAGCGTAATGTACGAAAGATTGAGAAAATTCGTGTTAGAATTATTAATCTTACTTTTTCGGTCATATTTAATAATATATGTCTACAGGAAAGACTGCTACCAAAATATACTAATATATATATATATATATATATATATATATATATATATATATATATATTCACCACCATAAATAAATAACAACCAGTCACATGGGGGTTATAAATACACAAATGTACAATGACTTGTCTTCCTCCGAAGACTCAGGATGCTCCACGGTGCTCACGATGAGTAGCCCTGGTTCTCTTCTTTGGCCCACGATGAATCATCTGATTCTCTCGGCGAATCTACCCTGGCCACAGGCCAGCCAAATCACAGTCCCACTGGGTGCTCCGTCGTGGAGGCCTTCAACCACAATCCAGCCTGTAGCTGGCAGGTTCCGATCAGCTCCGCTGTGTAGGCCACTCCACGACCGATACTAGGGTGGCGAACCCTAGGCAGGAGCCTCGTGTGATTCCACTGATCACTCTCCTCTCTCAGTACCACAGTGGCTAGTCTCCTCCACCAGCCAGCCCCGGATACGACGATTCCTCGACTCTGCCACGTCACAGGCAGGCTAATACTCTCAACAGTGTTTGTCCGGGGGTGACTCACAGCTTGTTCAGAGCAAACTCGTGGAGAGACTTTGGCTGCTGTGGGTAGACTGCCCCATCGTCCAATGCAGCAGTCCCAGGTCGACTCTGTAATCAGATACGTCATTAGTACTGGGGCTACGGAACCTCACTTACAGGCTTAGACACAAACGTCCACCTATCCACTCCATAGATGGCGTTGCTGTCTAAGCGCCACCTCACCAGAGGTCAGCAGCGGCTATGTTACGAGCTGATTAAGACGGGGATCCAGCACCAGTGGCCGATATATCCCGTCCTCACTAGATGACATCGTCCATTTTGGATGGGGTTTCTGGAGCTGACTCACAGATGGCGTTGTCGTCACTGCTCCATGCTACGACGCTGGACTCGGGTCCGTAACACCTCCCCACCATAAAGAATTTGTTTTGGGTTTCTAAAAAAAAAAAAAAAAAAATTAGTACGTGGGTACAACTCCAAACGGACTCACGTACACTATGAACTGGAATGGCGAGGATGTCTTGTCTACAGAACTGTCCTAATGAGAAACCTGGCACAAGGAAAACTTGACGATGGAGGGTAATGACCTGCCTGATGTGATTTCCCACACCTTCACTGAGATGTCAATCAGGAGCATAACCATCTCACGTGCCTCGAGTAAGGATCGGTACTGACGCGATCCGGGGTGAATCGACACCTCCCTGTGTCGTAGCACCGTTGACAGCTAGTCACAGAAGGCATTTCTGGTACCGGTCCGTTAGTCCTTCAGGGAGATGGGAACCTGGAGTACAGGGGTCTGATATTTTAGAGTGACAGAGATAGTTGTTAAGACAGTACTTACAGCACCACCGTTTACTAGGCCCAAACCTAGTCCAAACAGAGCTACTTGTACAACAAAGATGGTGTTCGCTCTGCCACCGTCAGCTCGACCAACGTTCCGCATAATGCTGCATCCAGGCTCAGCAATCACGCGGGAGGTGTCAACCTGTTGGAAACAGTTACTCATAATTTCCTTTCCAATACCTCCTGCATCTACTATCACCTTCCAGGTCCCTTCTTTGACTGCAATACTCACAGTGCACGTCTCTAATCCCTGGGATCTCTTTGCGATGTTTATGGGAGCCATCATCTGTCGGGTCGTCCACTGGTCCTTACTGAGAACACACACGAGAAGAAGACAAAATACTGCTAAGAAACATTTGACTAACTGAGGGATAAGTTTCATGAGCCTGTAATGTCCATAGCCGGCTATATCCATTAGCCTGGTTTGGACCAAAGAGGGCACTAGAACCTTCGTACATACCTCACATACCTCTGACGTCTGGGGAATCTCTGGCCGGTTCAGTATACATTGTACTTTGCCATACCACAAGTACTCATCCGCCTTCACTCCAGACTCTTGGGTATCCGTGGGTGCTTGTACACGAGGCCTCTCTTCTTGCTCAGTCGCTTCTGCCACCATAATCTCATGCTTCTTGTCGGGAGAAGAATCAGGAGACTCTGCTAGAATGCTGTCGACCTGTTGGCGAGAGGGAGAATTAAACATGTTAAGTAGTCTCACGTCTGCCTGTACCTGGGTATTACCACTGTCTCCTGTTGTTACCTCAGACCTTATGCCTGCTGTTTCGGCTAACTCGTCCTCAATCTTGGGATGATTGTAGCTCCAATCTGTCACCAAGTCGTTGGCTAGTATCACGTCAATCCCAGCTATAGGCAAGGTATCAACTACTGCCAACGTACATGTGCCGCTGAAGTAAGGCGAGTCTAGATGTACCGGCACTAAGGGGGCAACATACCGCGTCCTAGGAAACCCGACCAGGACAACCTTTTGTCTCCCGTCCACACTCACTCCCTTGGATAACGAGTTTCTCACGATCAGGGACTGGGCTGCTCCACTATCTCTGAGCACTACAACTGATCTACCAGTATGATCACTCGTTACATACCCGCTTGAAGTGTGAGGGGCAAACAATCTTGGTCCTTCCTGACTAGTCATACACTGGCTTCCTACTGGTGGTGTCACACAGCTCATCAGCATCACCTCCCTACGTGGGCGGTGATGGTCTCTTCTGCCTCGGCACATAGCAGCTACATGCCCTTTCTGCCCACAAGTCCAGCACACCATATTCCTCCTCGGACTACGGTGTTTCGGACTGTTAGGACTAGTCCTTCGAGGGCTACTTGGGGGCGTCTTCATAGCGCTTTGTGGGACGGGTCTCTCCTCTTCCTGACGAGGCTTGCCAAACAGACGTGGGTAATTCCTCGGGACATACTTAGTGGAAGACCTATGGGTCAAGATGTACTCCTCAGGCATGGTGGCTGCTGCACTTAAGGTCTCTACCTGTTGTTCCTCCAAGTATGTCTTTAGATCTCCAGACAGACAGTCTTTGAAGTCCTCCAACAATATGAGTTGCTCGAGGTCTTCTTTAGTCTCCACCTTCCGAGAAGCACACCACTCCTGGAAAAGCCGTTCCTTGATGGTCGCGAATTCGGTGAACATGTGCTCCGAGGTCTTTTTCAGGTTTCTAAACTTCTGCCTGTACGCCTCAGGTACCAATTGGTACGCCATGAGCACTACCTTCTTCACCTTGTCGTAATCGCCGGAGTCATCAAGGGACAACGTGGAGTAGGCGATTTGGGCCTTCCCAGTCAAGACGGACTGTATCATGATGGCCCAATTCTCCTTTGGCTACTCCAAAGAGGCTGCGACTTTCTCGAAGGCCGCGAAGAACTTCGAAACTTCCTTCTCGTTGAACTTCGGGACCATTTTGATGTTCCTTACCGGATCGAAAATACTTGTGTCCGTTGTTTGCCTCCGACCACCTAATCGCAATACTTCTAACTCATGTTGTCTCTCTTTTTCCTCTCTGTCTCGTCGTTCTTGCCTGTCTCGCTCTTCTCTCTCCCTTTCTCGTTCTTTTTCTCGCTCTTCTCTTTCTCTTTCTCGTTGTTCTCTTTCTCTATCTCGTTCTTCTCTTTCTCTTTCTCGTTCTTCTCTTTCTCTTTCTCGTTCTAACTCTAAACGCCTCATCTCCATTTCTTTTTCTGGTCTCTCTCTTTCCGTTTCTAATTTCTTCCATTCTATCTCTGCGATTTATCTCCAAGGCTCGCAATTTGACAGTTAGAAAGCTTATATTAAGTTCACTCTCATCACTTTCGACATCACTGCCCTTACCTTCTTTTTCAGTGGAAGCTATCTCCTCACTTTCCTTTATACTATGTGCCTCGCTTTCCTGTTTCTCTTCGGCCTTCAAATGCCGGTGAACCTTGGACAAGATCTCCACACGGGAATCACTGGCACGTATCTTTATATCCAGATAGGCACTCACTAGTACAAGTTCCTGTTTTCCCAGATATTTTAATCTGGCAAGACAGTCCTCCTTGTTCAGAAAGGCCTGAACATCGTCCAGATCGTCGATGGTCGCTTTTTCTGCCATTGTCACTTAGAAGGAGCACTAGCACTTAACACACCGCTTCACTTTAGTACTTGATCGCATCTAGCACCTCACTTGCCACAGTTACACGTAATCACACCGGGCACCGCACTATGCAATATTGCACTTAATCACAGCGAGCATCGCACTCTACAATATTGCACTGAATCACACCGAGCATCGCACAGGACGTATTACGTCCTAATAGTTACAAACAGGGGGGAATTATTTACAAAGGATTGCGCTACATCACCACCCCTGTCAAACATACTTGACAAGGGGTCGGATCCCGCTGGGGATGCCAATTATGTTACGGCCCTATTGGGTCGCAACCGGGTTCTTCTCTGATGTTATTAGAGTCTGGGTATCCGGCCCCAAGTTAGTAGTTGCTTCCAAGGGGTGTGTTCCGTAACGCAAGTTAAATTAAAGGGGAAGGGATACAAATGCACTGCTTTATATATATATATATATATATATATATATATATATATATATATATATATATATATATATATATGACAATGTCAGACCACGGAGGAAAAATGAAACAGGAATTTCCTTAAGTACTTAAGTGCTTAAGTGCTCTTGAAACTTTTTAATATAGATGTAATGTTTAGCTACGAAAACACTGTTGGTAAGCTATTAGTTAGGAACAGCCCTCGTAGTGATAATTGCGTCATTTATAAAATACCTTGTAAGGAATGTAATAAGTTCTATGTCGGGCAAACATCTAAAGATTTAAAATGTAGAATATCGCAACATAAATACTCTGTAAGACATGGCCAATTGTCTAATGCTTTGTTTGTGCATTTGTCAGAAAAACTCACCAAATTGATTGGAAGAGTGCTTCTTCTATAACAAATTGTAAAAGCACCTATAACAGAAACATAATTGAATCTGCTTTGATACAGATCACCAAAGAAAGTAATTTGAATATTAGCAGTGGTCTATAT